>NW_010559759.1:27180-68083 GCF_000687285.1 Phaethon lepturus
CAAGGTACAGGACGTGCTGTAACAGCCTAACAGACTGAGATGACAACTTTAGGCTAAACATCAGAAGCTTACTATAAAATCAGTTGGGCAGAAGTGCAGACTCTCAAAAGAGGAAGATGAAACCACAAGATCTGCAGCTATGCAAGAGCCAGCAAGGTTCTTCACGACAGGATGTGAAGCAGGGCATGGTCCCACAAATGTAAGGGACCCTCTCCTGGATCACTCAGGTTGATGTTATATTTTTCCCTATTCATTGATAGACCAAGCTTACTTCCGTTGAAGCCAGTGGGAATTTTGCCACTGACTTCCAAGGGAGCAGCAGCCCTATGATTTGGCTGTGTACAATTTCAATTAAAAAGTCTATGAATCACATCATTCTGCCCTTGGCAGCTGAGAGATGAAGACAGCGGGATAGGAAAAGAGCAGCTCAAGCAAATGGAAATAATTTTTCGGGGTTTTTTTTTTTTTTAAATGAAGATACTCAGCATAGCTTATACCTCCTGTTCTGTTACTGTCTGGTGTTATTAAAGTGAATTGCTAACATCTTGTTTACTTTTCACTATCTACAGGTTTGATCCTGTGAGAATTATTCACCATGCATAAAACTCATTCCTATACAGAAAAAGTTGTGCTGTTCAGGGGTCATTCAAGTCCTCACTTAGCTCAATTTTGAGAGTTATTCTGGGCTTTGGCTAATGGCACCCTTGTGAACAGGGCGCGGGAAAGCCTCTCAGAAGTATTTCTGTGAGCTTCAGCGATGCCAGGGGAGCTGACTAATTGTTCAGATTGGAAACAGACCTCTGCCCTTACGCTGCCTCTGTGTCGTGAGCACCCAGCTGCTTGAAGCATACCGCTGTACGTGCACGCCTGCGTTATAGACTGTGGGTATTGAAATATATTCTACAAAAAAAGCCATCCTGAGAATGCAACTGTAGTTACACAAAGAACCTTCATATGCAAGATTTTCTGAAAGAATGTAGGATGGACACAGGATAGTGCCAGTGGATAAAGACTGATGGTCAGATGGCCTTGGCTCAGCTCCAGGCTTCCTACATGCCCAAGTGCAAGTCATTAAGAAGGTGCCAACGTAGCTCAGTAGACAGACGACCCTGCTGATTCCATTAACACTACATTCAAAACTGAGAAAAAAAATAAACAAACAAACAAAAAAACAAACCCCAAAACCAGAAGGCTAGAGGAAACAAGTACTGACCAAGCGTAGGTGAGCATGGATGGGGGTGTGCCTGTCTGATCAGTCCGTGGAGAGGCATTCCCGTGGGCTCAGGGGTGCTGCTCCACAAGCCAAGCTACCCTGCATCCCCGCCCGGTCTGGCTGGCCCACCTCCGCCGCGCTGTGTGCTGCCGGCTTAGGCCAACCCTGGCACCGGCAGCTCAGATGCTCAAGGCACTTGGGTGTTTGGCTCACGCTGATTTCAGTGGGATTTAGGTGCATAAAGCAAGGAGCATTTTGGAGGATCTGGGCCTCTAATCCCTCTCTGCAAAACAGAGATATTTGCCTTTTTCCATGCTTCGTACTGTCTGTTTTGGTCTCTAAGACATTTAGAGTACTTTCTTGCTTTGTGCATGTGCAATGTTTAGCACAGCAAGGCTGCAGCCCCTACAAATGCTCTGTAAACATAAACCAAACATATTATTAGTAAAAACAGAATACACATTTTTATTGTAAATCAGCATTGACCTTGAAATAAAACTTCCCTAAGCCTTCAGAAGCAGTAGCTTGCTAGCTTCAGATAAGAACCACCAAGTGACTCCAAACGTAGCTAGGGTCATTGCCAGTTGGGTTGACTCAAACATACTGCAAAGACCCTTTTCAAAAGTGTTTTTTTAGAGATAAAATACTACTCCTGCCTCTTTCTCCAATGAGCATCCATATTCCATATGACCATGCTGTGACCTTGTCATTACATAGTAAATTAATGGAGGTATTAAGATAACTGTTCCTCTTGTAAGAAGAAAAGTGTCAGAGCTGCAGCAAGTCTTAACCTGAGTGAAACCCACTGATCCGAAGCTGAACCAAGAAAATGTGAGATAAAACACTGAGTGCAGCAGCAACCAATAACCTATTTTGGCAGAGAAATATTTGTTTGGGTTTTTTTCTTTTATGAAGGCATCAAGTCATGAAGAGGAGACTAAAAATCTTCCACTCTGTAAATCTTTTTATCCACAAGGTCTTCTTCATGTGTGTCCCATGTGTCCCCTGGTAGTCTTCCTATTTAATACCTATAATCCACGCTCTCTTTCCATAACACCCATAATCCTTTGATACTGCACGCAGCAGAGTTCAGAAGCTTTGCAAGCCAAAACATTTTTAAGTGATTTATACAGTGAAGTAGAATTTCCTCTGCCCACCTGCAAAAGCTGAACCATTTCTGTGATTATAGTTCATTTTTAAAAGTTTCCATTCATGTAGGTTTTTTTATTAAAAAAAGAAGTACATTAAAGGGATTCATATATATGTGTCTGCTACTTAAATCTTCAACAGGTCTCACAGTGTGCCACTTGGAAGAACAAATTTGATTTCATTTGAAACAATCTGCTTGCTACACGCAATTGTTTTAGCTGTAAATTGTTTTGTTACACTATAAACAAATAGAATATAGGAAAGGAAAATATCAATTACACATGCGGAATTTTTCCTCTAATAACATCACCACACACACATGTTTTTATTGTAGAATGAAGTAGCAATCTGTTCATTTTCATTAGCAATGCCACACTCTTAATAGCTATTAAAATCACTTCTTGAGGATCAAATTAGGGCAATGAAATGCAAAAAAAAGCAAACCCCTTCTCATACAAAAACATTTTTTTCACTTCCTCAGTCTAGACATAAAGTAGTAAGATAGTGCAAATGTTTTCAGATCCCATTGCCTAGTGCCTGACCCATGCTGTCCCTTGTTAACAGAAAATAACCTCAGATTAATCAAAAGAATACATATCAGAGAATATTCCATTTAGAACAAAAGGAGAAGTTATGAGCAATGTCATAAAATTGCAGCTGGTAACTTAAATGACTGCAAGGATTGCAGACAAAAAAACAATGCTCAAATGCCCAAATTAAACGCAAATAAAAAGCCTCATGGAAAATTAAGAGAAGTGCCCCTGCATTTAAAATAAAACGTATGGAATAGGATGTTGAAGGAACTAGCAAAAGCAACAACCATGGAAGAAAAATTATTACAGGGTACATAAACACTAGTTAGAGGAGTAGCATGGCCTTCTTCCATCTTGGAAGGCTGTTACATTACTAAAAGGCAACAGTAAAAGATCAGAGCATTGTTAATCAGCATGAAAGGGGAAGATCAGCCAAGAACAGCAAAAAATAAATATATTTTTAAGGGCTATTAAAAATCACAGGTCTTCTGGCTAAGCGGGGAGTCTGGGATGTCTGGTTACCTCACTCTAGCAGGAGACACGGTAATTGAATTTACCCTTTGGTGCTTACAGAGAGGCCAGTTTTAGTAGCACCTGAGGTACATAGGAGCAGGCCATACTGGGAAGCCTGGATGGCTGCTTGGTCTGCCTCTTGGTGTTGGCTTTGGGAGGCAGTGGCTTCAACTGTTTGTTCAGAGAGCTGAACAACCCCAAGGTGCTGTGGCATTGAACCGCCATTCATAACAACAGCTTAGGTCCACCAAGCCTAAACTCCACCTATGTTTAATATAGTAGGTAGTATTTCTTACAATATATAGAATTTCCTACATAATTCCTATGCAGCAAATGCCATGCCTACATGTCTCCAGCTGGGTCTGGGCCTTTCAAGGCACTTAGGCAATAGAAAACACTGGGTATTTTAACTGCTGGGAAGACTGTTGGTAGAGTTCAGTGAATAAGCAATATGAAAAGCAACCCATCAGTGCTTCAGTAAATGTAAGCCTCGCAGATCAATGATGCACCCGCTAGAGGAGCAGGACATGGAGTCACCATGTTAAATAAAATATTATCTAAATTCTACCCTCCTGGAGGAGGATCTCAGTGATGGAGTTTTGATATGCCCTGTGGTCTTTTGGGAGCTGCCAGACGTCTCTCCAGTGAAACTCCAGGCTAGCCTTATACCCAAACACCACCTCACTAAACATTTTTGGCAGGAGGACATACAAAATGAGATCAGGCTGCTAGCTCAAAGGTATTGGGTATTGCTCATGTACTAAAGAGAATTTTTCTGCACATTTTGACTTTCCTCACTCACTTTCTAATGCAGAAGTGGATCCGTCTTTCACAGGAGTTTCTGAAGTGAAACGGAGTTAAAAGGCTTATTTCGTAGGAATATGAAGTAAAAATAATGGAAGTGCCTTACACCACATACCAGCTATTCCTTCTATGGGACTTACTGCTGTACATATGACAGCGACTGAAGCACTGCACAGAGCTGACGACACCCTACCCCAGGGAAACTGAAAACTGAAAAATAAAAAGCATCTAAAGCATGATACTTCTGGTGAACCATATGCCAACAAACTGCCTCACCCTTGGGTCACTTAATATGCAATTTCAAAGCAGGTGTATTTCTCCTAATGCTATTTACAGATCCCTCAAACTGCAAATACAATTCCTTTTGTTGCTCAGACTTTTTCCCAGCTGAAATATAACACTGATACAAGTCTGGGTGTTATTTTAGGATGGCTCTAATCTTTTTATTTTTATCTTCCACTGCTTGTTAAAATTTCTTTGGCTCCCATTTAGACATCTGTGGAAAATACAAGTGGATTTACATTTCAATAAGAAACTTTCATTGATTGTTTTTTCTCCTGAATGAAATCTTTCCTCCTATTTTCATGTTTTCATGGGAGGAAATCCAGTTTTCTTCTGCAATTCCTTATTTTTGTTTTGTTCTTTCTGAAACCTTTAAATTACCTCTTATTCTTTAACTGGTTGGGAGAAAGGAAGAATGATTCCTTTACTTACCTCATATGTTTTGGCCGTTCATTCTTAGCAGGATCTCCAAATTATATAGGTTATATTCGCAAGTGGATATTTTTTATTCAGGTAGCAATTACTGAGACAGCTTTGGATTTTTAGAACTCCATCTGTTGTTCAAGCGTAAAATTCAGAGGTAGTGATTGCATTGATCTCTCTGAAATGCAGCATATTCTAACCGAAGGCAGTTCAAGAAAGCGGCATTAAGATCCATGGTACATTTCAGCTGGGGTTCAGGGTCTGGATCTGAAACTGAGCCACAGCCAAGAATAATGCTCCATTTATTTCCATGGCTTTATTTCTCATTTGGATTAAAAAGAAAAAGAAAGAAAACATGGTAATGCTTTAAATCTCACAAATCGAATATAGTCAGAACTGTAGAGTAAAATCCCACAGGTTTGAATTCAGGAACTAGAGCTTTAATTTTCAAATGTATGGGGTTTACACTTGACGGTGCACTTAAGATGCCCCAATCTAGCACTTTACTGGATTGTGTATCTTATTTTTTACCTTAAATGAATATAAACTGTGGGTCAAGGGCTCTTGCCTAAAACAGACAGTGTGGTCACCCAATGTTAAAATCAGAATA
Source organism: Phaethon lepturus (assembly GCF_000687285.1). NCBI lineage: Eukaryota > Metazoa > Chordata > Aves > Phaethontiformes > Phaethontidae > Phaethon > Phaethon lepturus. Next base: position 32,708 of record NW_010559759.1, read on the forward strand.
TGTCTTTTCAGGAGCATTTTGACAATTATTTCTGTTAGATGTCATACAGGCTACAAATATCTGCTACATATAATATTGCTTTAATTCATAACACCAGCAACAGCCTACTCTTTGACAGTTCTAATTTCTGTTCAGTTTTGATTAATTCTCAAAGCTAGGCCTATCCAAAGCTACAAAATTCACAGCATGAGTTAAGAAATCCTTTGGAAGTGGGCTTTACTACCTGTTTTCTAGGATTTCATGAAGTCCAGGATTTTTAATAGCAGCTCAGGACCTGTTCTTTTACTCCTGATCACAATCAGAATAGGAAAGAAATTTTAAAAGTGCTTCAGCATCATACCTCTCTAATTCAGCATCAATTCTGCAAATAACCTATATTTTGCAGACAGAAACACAGGGGTCAGTTATGCCAGACCAGTTCATCTGTCTATGGTTGGTATCGCCTGACGCCAGTGCTCAATAAAAGCATGCAGCCTATGTGTACTGTTGAAGGTGACAATGCAAAATCTTATCACTTTCTGCCTGCCCGGGCTCCCGTCATCCTTCCTCTGCAGGATGAAGGCAAAGATTGCACATCCTCCTGTTTTCTGTGGTCACCTGCAACTTTGAAAAGCATCTGTAGGACAGAACCTATTTGAATAAAGAGAAGTTTAGGCATCCCAATAATATAATGCTGGGAAAAAAAAAAAAAAGATTGGCCCGGGGCAGGGAGTGAGGAAAAAAAATAGATTTTTTTCTTATTCTTTTTCTTTTTTATTTTTATTTTTTGTTTTTTGTTTCTGCAAAAGGCTATAAAGGGGTTAACAGCACACAGAGAAGCACACACAACTAAACTAAACCTGCAGATTCAAAAAGAAAACAAACTTCTGGGGAATCCTGTTTGAGACAGGAGTAAATGGGGAGCTCCCGTGTGCTTTTGAAGAGAGCACACTCTCTGCTTCTTCAGGTTTATTTACTACGATCTGAAAACAGAGACAAGATTTCAAGGTTTTCACTTCATGAACATAGTATGGAAAATTTAAAAAGATGGTAGAACCTATGGGACAATAAATCTTTACCTTCTTGCTGCTCTGAAAACTTTCACTCAATTTACTGTGATTGTTTGACTCTTATAAATTGAGGACCAGATCTACAACACCTGGTAAATTAATGCAACCCCGCTAACCAAGTCAAGTTCATTTACAGGAGTCCAGATCTGAATCTTCTGTTGCCTTTGGGTATGTCTTCTGCAGTAAGCGATTTCCCCAAACTGTTTAATCACTTTGGAGTGTTGGGATATTTTTGCACTCTATTAATGAGATTAGCTTTATTAGATTTATCTAACGTTTCAAAAGATGATGTCATTTTAAATGACTAAAGCAATAAAATTGAGGAGGCTTTAAAAAGAAATCCTAACAAGTTTGCCAGCATTGTAAATTGAAAAAGAAGCAGTTAGAACTGGCAAAAAATTCAACATGGATGAGGCAGGTTATGACTGGGAAATATGGAAAATTATTTGTCCAAATGCATAATGGCTGAATAAAAATATGAAATTTACACAGTGCAGGCTACTATATCACCATTTATACTTGTAAAAACAATCTCCTTTTATCTCTCCAGGCTGTGGAACATCTGGTAAGCAGCTTCCACTCTGCATTCTTTGTTGCCCACTAAAACTTTAAGGTTTGAGGAAAACCCATTACCCAACTTGCCCCTAAAAAGTAAATATTTTAAGAGATCGACCAAAATGTCTGAGGATAATTCACTTATTTATGGACATGCTATTAACTTTATAGTTCAAGCCAGTTCTGCCTCAAAGGTTCTGCATCTGATGGTGGGAAACCTGTTTTTCATGGCAGATGGATGGGAGGAAGGATAGCCCTTCTCAGAAGGAACGTTTTTAACAACTTTTGAGAACAGAGCCGTACAGTGCAACTCAATCATGTAGTAAGCAGATCTGAAGATGGGACTTCTCAAAAATATTTCCACATCTGTCTTTGGAGGGTAATTTTCTCACAGGTATCTTCTTTCTAGCTCTTTTTTTCCTCTGGCTCATTGAAAAACTCAACACCCAAACTCTAAAACTTTTCCCCTCTGATCTACCACATCAGTGTCCCTCAGCATGGTCATGCTCTTCCCCACTTCCCTCAGCTGGTGGTGCTTCCTTCAGCTCCTCTCTGTTCATACCTACAGGTGATACCCAGAGAGCTATGGGGCAACCATGGAGCTGAGCATGCAGGTCAGATTCAGAGAGTCTCCTTTGGAAATTAGCCTGATCTCGTTAAAAAGTGGAGGACAAAGGAGTGGAAAAATATTATCCAGCCTGTTCTAAATCAAACCTACAGATTTAGCGCAGCTACATAACTCTCCAATATTTTTACATTCTCTTTGCTCCATAGCAGCAGGTTTTGAAACACCCACATAGTTTGACATTTGCTCAACGGCAGGTAGCTGGATGCCATGAGGTAGCAGGAGGCAGAGACAGCTCTGCAGCAACTTTGCTGTGCAGGTATGCTGCTGCAGCTGTCTCTTGGTCTCAGTCCTCACCATGCTCAGCAGGACCTGAGCCCAGGGACCTGCCAGGGACCTGAGCAGCACAATGCTCAGACCTACCCGTGCCCAGCCCTTCCAGAGGAGCCATATCAAGGCCCATATAAGGGATCTCCATGGCTTTGGGCTCTTCCCTCTCCATAAACTTCTAGGACTGGGCCTGGCTTCACACCAGAGAAAATCTCTAGTGATGGCCTGACAAAAAGCTACATGGGGGCAGTTGCTCTGACAGGAAAATGTCTGAGCTGCTGACTATACGGTTTTGTGTTAGGAGCCTGGGCAGGATAAGCCAAGTAACGGCACGGTCCTAAGGATGAAAGGCGTTGAAGTTACATCATTTCTAGACATTGCAAAAGGACACTGAAGCATGAATCTGAAAAGGTTTGCTTGAAATTAGCATTGAAAACATATGCACAGCTCCTAAAATAAGCTCTTACGGCTCGTACGATTTGTTATACTGGCACTTCCCGCCTCAGCTTTGTTTAATCTTACCCAGATGTGCAGTACTGGGGAGACCCAGACATAAGGCATGCACGTTTACTGCTCCACCCCAGCCCTGCAAACTGCCCAACAGGTGGGATCACCGAAGAGCAATATACCATGGTGGTAACAAATGAAGACTAGGAGGGAGATGCTCTGCATCAACAGGAAGATATGAGGCAGGGGAAGTAGTTTTACACGTCAAGTGCAACACTTAACACTTAACACCCCCCACAACAGTCAAGTGGCGGGATTCTCTGGAGGGAGCCCATGATGCCAAAGAGAAGAACCCTCTCCCATGACCTCCCTCCCTTCCCCTACACCCATCTTGACTGCCTCCTCCTTCCTGACTTTGAAGGGGAGGAAGGAAGAAGTTCCCTCTCTTGTTCTTCTCATGAAACAAAACTCTCCTCCTTCCTCCTGCCCTGCGCTGTGGATGAAAAGAGAGGATGAACCCACAACATCCCCTCCCCTGGGGCTCTCAGGCAGGGTAAGGAGGCACTGCTGGCACAGGTTTCATTGTTTAACTTTAGGCACACAGGATTGCATTTTTGTCCTTAGCTTTTAGCCTGTTTCCTTTTAAGAGAACATACTGGATAAAAGTCATTGCTTAGGGCAAAAAAAGACACTGAGCTTTGAGTTTCATTCAACTTATTAGTCCAAGCTGACTTGTGGTGTAATTGTAATTGTGCCAGCTATCTGGTTAAATGTCCAGCTTGCTCCAGTTCTGTGACTGTTTCTCCACAGAGTGGTTTGTAGCTGTACAGAGAGGGTATGAGTCTTAGCACTTGGAGTAGACAAGGAAAGATATTACTGTTAAATTCACAGGGTTTGGTATTTAAAGGGTGGGGTGGTTTTAATGTGCCCATGCTGCTCTTAAAATGTTCTCCTTTGCCATTATTCCTTCTAAATGATCTGTTGGAATCTAAACATGAAAAAACCAGGAAAAAATCAGCAGAGGATGGCAGCAACAGCAAAACACTAACAGAGAAGTAACAATTTACCTATAAGAAACAACCAAAACGTCAGAAAACAGGATCCAGCTAAATAAATGACGTGAAGCATTAGCTGAAGTAAGCCTGCAACAATCCTACAGACCTAGAAAAATGACTCTTGGTCTGTTAGCAGGGGGAGCTGGGACCCTCTGCCTCCTTCGGGAGCCAGGCTGGGTCTGGCTTCTCAGCAACAGTCATCTCCCTTCTCAGATCTCCAGCATGTGAATGCCGATGGTGGTTTTCAGACATTTCTTTATTTGCAGACCCCTTAAACATTAAGCTGGAGAGGCAGAGTACATGATACTGCCTTAAATCCTATTGCCACTAGGCTTGTTTTTCTTAGTTACCATTCACTGGCCTGTTCAAAGTAGTCCACAGGCAGTCCAGAGGTGGAAAGACATTGCCCTTGGACCTTCACATGTGGCAGCAAGGGAAAGCAGAGACAGTGCCAAAGTTGAGAAGGCACACATCACAAGCAAAAATCCAGGATGGGCAAAGATTCACAGAAAGTCCTTCAAGAACTTCCTCTTCTCCTGCCCAGGAAGGTGTTTAGGACTGTCCTAGGAGCTGCATCAAATGCTATTATGCCAGAAGACACTCTCTTAGGAAGTTTGACAAGGTGGTAGAGTCTATCAGACTCCCATACGGGGAGCCCTGTGTCTTCTGGTACCAGACTTACATGAGGTCAGAGGCAGAAAAAACTTGTTCAGGAAATAAATCTGCTCTTTTCTGATGACAGGGACTTGGCCAATTCTGCTCTACTTCAGCCCCTCCTGAAACAGAAGAGATTTTGTAACCTGCACATACATGGGATAACAAAGTACCCAGAAAATACAAGTGAGAAAGGGTACACTGCTCTTGAATTCAATGCAAGTTAATTCACTATTTTCAAAGAAAGCAGCAGCAGCCCTCTTCAAAGCAGAAGTATCTTACCAAGTGCCCACAAGGGCTGACTGATGAGGGGAGACAGGGCTTTGTGATTTCAGGATCAGGCCCTTTGGGAATGAATAAAATAGAAGGTTGTGTTATGCTGATAAAATTCTTCTGTACATTTCAGTCTCCATAATGCTCTGGACACAAAGCATTTAATTTAATTAGGGATAGAACAAGAAGGGCATGTTATGGTTTTGGTTTTGAAGAACTACATTAGTCAGGTTGTGATTTGCACAACCCAAATCAGGGATAGTTTAAATCCAGGTTCCATTTTTAGCCAAACCACCAAAGTCCAGAGAGGATAGATGGCCCAGATAAAAGGTTTTGAGTTCTGTCTCATGTCTATAATGGACAAACTGGAGTGGTTTGGGTTTGAATTTTGCAAAACCTCATCACTCAGGTTTTGGTTTTGCAAAAACAAAAACAACTTGGGCTTGGTTTTGATGTCATTCCATTTTATCTGAATCATTAAATTTGGGGGAGGGAATGGGGTTGGTTAAAGGCTCCATTTATGCCCCATCTCCAGCTTTAACAGCATTGTGGTGATTTTTTCCTGGATTTTTCAGGAGACAAAGGAAAACAGCACCCCAAAAAGTAGATTATGAAGTGGTCTAGGACTCAGTTTTTTGAGATGCTAAGCAATTCTGCAAGGTATCAAGCTAACACAGCTGCCAGCAACTTTACAAGATGTTGAGGGCATGTGATTACAAGATGTAGAGGACTAAGCCACTGGCACTTTACAGGTACTTTTACTAGCAGAGCTGTCACCATGCTTCTGAAGCTATAATAGACAAGGATCTGCTCCCCTGAACCAAATTCCACTGTTGTAATCAAGCACGTAAGTCCCATTCATGAAGTTAGTCAACTTGGATAGAAGTAATTGGAACCCTAAAAGGTTAGAGATTTAAGAATTCAGATGACATTTGAAACTGAGAATCCATATTCTTTGAGCTGAAACATTAATGCTGTTTAGTACAGGACATGTGTTGGGAGTGATTAGAAAAAGAACATCTGATTCACATTTATTAAACAACTCATTTAAACAATTATGTTCATAGTATAATTCAGTAATGTTTTATTATTTTTCTTCTGTCTCTGTGTTGATTTTTCTCAAATGCAAATTTATATATAAAGCAAGTTGCTGACATTTTTAGAAACCAATCCTTGTTGTGTCATCTAGAACAATTTTCATCTAGAACAAAGGAAAAAATAATATATATATAAAATATATGTTTATGTAAACGTAGACATTGTTAATGTCATTAAAAATCAGACCCAAGCTGTTGAATTTAGGTACTCTCTTAATTTGGAATAGAACAAATGTCAATACAAGGTTCATTAAAAGATACCTCCTTTGCTCAAATCAACATTGGATCAGTTCTCTAGTCAACAATTATATGTCTGTAGAGTGCTATCAGATAAATGAGTGAGAAAATGTAAAATAAAAATGAGAAAGGTAAAATATTTCTGTCATCTTCTTGATAGCATTTGATCACTAGATCACTCTTCCTATACTGCTACATCCAAACCCTTCTTTCACACTCAAGACCTGCCTTTTAATTTTCCCAAAATGACTGCTTCTTTTCCAGATCCAAGATTTGATGATTAATGCACTTACTATGTGGTAGAGCTGGGCCAGCGGAGACACCTACTATCCAGTTTCCTGTCCAATCTCCTCAATACATCCGGATTTCCAAAATGCCAGGGTCAGTAAAGGAGCGCTGTGGAAGACAGAGCAGATTGGAGGCACCTGTGCTCATGGTAGTCTTATTCATTCTTGGTCACTGTTCATAACTATGTAATACATTAATCAATCTTACTGTAAATTTTCTTACCTATTTTTCCAACTTCTCTGGGTCTCTGTTGTTTATAGGTTCTTTTCTTCTTTGTTGGTTTTGTCTTTTCTTTCCCCTCTTTCATTTTTTCTTTTTCACCTTGTTAACTAACTTTTCCCTCCATCTTTTGCCACAGCTTACCCATATCCTTTCGCTCTCTTCCCATCATATACCTGTATCCTTATATCAAGTGCCCTTCTCACCCCCTTCACACGGACTCATGACCATTACACAGTTGTACTATAATGACAGCAAATTGCTCTAAGGAGTTGCATGCCCCCTCACAGACAAACCAAGGATTGTGGTTCCCAAGCTTTCTGTATTGCTTCACACATTGCATTCATCCCTACAGTCCCCACCTGTATACTGCCAGTTTTTCACTTAAAACTGTCCTGGATGCAGTTTTCAAAGACTGGAAAGCAGTAGTATGATTTCACATTTTGTACACACATCTAGATACGTGTCTGAAACAGAAACATAACCTTTACGTCTTTCCTGAGTGCAAAATAGCATTTTATGTTGCAGCTGTAAGCTCTACAAATACTTTGGCTTTGCTACAAATACACTCCTACCAGATGTGTACCTAGCCTCTAAACTACAGCTTTGAGAGTAACAGGTTATTAGGCACCCCACATACTTTAGCCTGAGACTTTACAGTCCCTGTTGATGTTTCCTTCAAATACAAAGGGAGCTTCCCAAGTGCATTTCTGAATGGGGCGTTGCCTGCTGTTAAATCCTTTATTGTTATCTGCCCTGTGGAATGATGTCCAAAGGGGAAGCAGATTAGCTCAAAAGAGCTGCTCTGGCTGTCCTGTGGTCAGCTTCTGCTCCAGCAACTATTCTCTTATCAGGAAAAAAATGAACTGTTTTCCTGGTGGTATGTGGTTGCCTGTTGTCTTCAGGCCCTAGACCTTATTCCTTTCCTGCCAAAAGGAGGTTAAGAGCTAATTTTAATTGGGGGGGGGGGTGTCAAAAGTATCAGACACTTTCCAAAAATCATTCTCAAAGAGAGGATTTCCCAACATTGGACTGTGATAACAGTAAACTCCTCTGCCGCTTAACGTTGTGAGGACTGGAGAAACTCGCACGAGGTACTGCTGAATCTCAACGCACGGATGAGAGCATGAAGCCTTTCAGTTGTGTGCATGCTGGGGACATAATAACGGGCTGTCTCGCTGAACAAGAAGAGGATGCTGATGAATGCCAGGTGATGCACGCTAGTGGGAATGAGGAAGTAGGAGATCACATGAAGGCAACCAGTGTTTTAAAACAAAAAATTGTGATACAAAAAATTGGGGGGAAAATTCTCCTTTGCAATTCCCAAAACAGACCTGATGTTTACATATTCTGGCATTACTGACTTACACAGCGTGAATACTAACCTGGATTTTTTACTTCCCTACCTCAACCTCACCCAGACTTCCAATGACACTCTAGATTCATGACTGAGTAGATCTGGGAAAAAAACAAAAGGGTGGATAAGCAACAAAAGCTTCTTTTTACACACAGCAAAAACACAAAAACAGAAGTCAGGGGAGATGCTGAAGATTGCTTAAGACCAGAAATAAATCCCAGGTTTCAGGGCTCTCACTCTGTACCCTGCACGATTTCACCTTTCCAGAATTCATGTTGAACAAATATCAGTGGGAAAATGACAGTGTCAGGAAGGGCATTTCCTCAGACCTGTGCAAAAAACATTTTGCTCTCATTGTAGTATTGAGAGATAAATGAGAGATTTGTTGGAAAAGAAGACAAACAGACCTTTAAGATAGAGGGGTGTTAGTTTGGCAAATTCTGTCACAAAGCATTGTGGGAATTATTTTTTCTGCCTTTAACTAAGGAAATTAAATGCAAACAAGTCTCCTTTATAACTCATTTGAGATTTTTAAGCACTGAGAACTCAAGAATTTCATTACTGACATTCCCATGGCAACTGTAACTTGTCCTTACTGCACATGTATATGGCACCATAAAAACTAACACTCCAGACAGTAATAGAAAATTTCTGAACAATACTTTTGTACTGTGGTGGTTGTTGCAGAAATTAAAATGCTGATTTCCATCATACATGTTGTATCAAAATGTCAGCCAGAAGGCTGAAGTAACATGGGATAGGTTTTGCTTAACCATTAAGGCACTCTCTGAACTTCTTGGGAGAAGTTCCCTTAACCTCTGCATCATCCTTGAACCTCCACCTTCACCCACAAACCCTCTCCACCTTCACCCACCTTCACACTGTCCTTGGTTATGTCCACTACCATAAGCCCTGAGATGAGAACAGCTGCAGATGCGTTGCATGCATGGGGAGATACAAAAGGCTGGTAGCACACCTGCTGAGATTCATCATTGACCCTGTTTCACAGGAACACAAGAACAGGCCAAAACAGAGGTGACATCAGTCATGTTGGACAACTCTTTGGTCCTACCTGCAGATTTGAGGTGTTAGATCATTCTACTACTTGAAAAGTGAAGCTTCGCCCCAGGCTATGGCGTGAATTCCTCTCTGTTACACACAAATCCAGCATTCAGGGAAGTTAACCATAGTGGAACAGAGCTTTGATGTTTTTTTCACATGGCCGTAAGGTTATGCTTGGTCATCAGGCAGGAAGTCTTGCTTAGTGCACCTGCATTAAAAAAACACTAATAAACCTTCTGTGAAATGTATAGTGTATAATGAGCGAGTCACTGTGATACCATCTTTCACCTCTGCAATAGCAGTTGAGCTTGTGGAAGCCAAGCTGAGTAGGAAAAAGTTATCTTTGTGTCTGTCCAAGGAGCACCACATGGCATCCACAGCTGGAGAACCGCTGCAAAGCTTGTCTTGGTATCACCGTCTGCCATCTAGAGGCAGAACAACCACCTAATGTGTTCAGGTGACCAACTGCTTTGAGTCAAGCAGGGGTACTTGCGGGAATGAAGACTGTGAAGAGCGTATAGGTCCTGACCAGCCACAGAAGACGGCCTGGTGCTGGAGTACACAACCAGCAGCAGTCAGGAAGCCTGCTTTTCCTGCACCCATGTTCCCACTTTTTTTGCTCATCCTTTCTGAAACACCTCTGCTGCCTTTTATTCTTCTGCTCTCTCCAACACCACTCCCAGGATGGGTTTTGCTGAGCATGGGACTCACTTTCCTCCAAAAACAGTTCCCACCAGCTAAAACGTGCAGACCATCAGCAAGCAGGACCACATGCAAAGCAAAACAAAGAGGTCTCTCCTATTTACAGCGTCCCTCCTCATTCTGGCATGCCACTGGAGAAGGGAGCTTTGGGCAGGGAGGAGATTGCTGCTCAGGCCAAGCAGGTCATGGAGACAAGGGAGCTGGTAGTTTGAAGGGAAGCTGAAGATGTTGGCCACGGAGCAAGTGGAAAGATGAAAATATGGGAGACTCCTGCTGCAACTGCGTTTTTGGCAGTTGTGGGACTGTCGTTGGCTCGGAGCACAGTACATGACTGGCATAAATAGCTATTTGGAGGAAGAAGGGGAAGGGAATGCTGTATATTTCGCATACAATTTGACCCACCATAATCAAATTTGTTAATAATAACCAGCAAATAGCTGAGCGGTAATGAAATGATACAGAACATGTTCTGTGGAAATTTCTAGACAGCACCAAAACTCTCATGCTGAGTTCTGTAAAACATTGCCCTTTTAAAGAGGAAAGAAACCATTTGAAAAATAGCCTTCCCATCCTCCCAGCAGTCAGTTGCAGCAGATGTATTCAGTTATGGTGAAATCAATAGAACGAGGAAAGGAATTAAAAGTAATCAGGTAGCTGAGCACTAATACATCCAAGCAATAGAGTCAAGGCAGCAAAGGAGGACCCATTGCCAGCAATGGGGAGCTGAAGAGGGAAAATGTCTGAGGGAGAGGGATAAGAAGGAGAGGAATTTGTGGGAGAGAAACAGCAAAGTAGAGCTAGAGACAGAGTCCCAGTCCTGGACTTTCCCCAGGCAGCTCTATTCAGTGGCACCGCACAGACACAGTACGGCTGAACATGCTGGGGAGCAAGTTTAGCTGCCTCGGCCATGGGACGTGGTTGGGCAGATTCCCCCAGCAAACTCTGCCTTGCATGGGGCTGGGCAGGCGGAAGACCTTGGGTCTGAAGGTACATCTGCACACAGAGACCTAACATGAATATAGAGAAAAGCTCAAGAAAGACAAGTCCACTGAAGCCAAATAAAGATTGCAAGTGTGAGGAGGGACGATCGAGTAGTGTCCTAGTCTGATTTTTGAATCGGTTAAAATAAAGTCAAGCTCCATGAACTGGCAATCAGTGACTCTTATTTATGTAAGTACATAAATACTTACATATATATATGGTACTCCATGACCCACATGATGGAGAAGGTCAGAACAAATTATTGCAATGGTCTCTGCTGGCCTTACACTTTATGAAACTCTGAATTTATGAATTAATATTTGAAAGTACAGCCCTTTCTCATGCCCAGCAAGATATACTGTGGCTCCACCAGCACTTCAATGGTGAGCCAAGTGGGAGCCACACAGGAAGAGTAAAGTTACAAACAACCAGGCAGTGGGTTATTGCGATCACTTTTTATGCTATTATTTAGGAAAAATCTTAAAGGTTTTTCAGTATTTTTTCTCTATGTAAAAAAAAAGAGCTGCAAGGTCCAGGTCTCAGCATGGGGATGAGTACCCAGCCTGGGAAGGCTCTGCTCTGCAGCTGGTCATCTTGCGCTGCTTATCTCACAGCCGCCACGCAGTTTTGTCAGCACAGTGCTGCTTCCTGACTAGCGCACGCCGTGAATCTTATCTGCTGTCAGTGCATCACGCAGAGAGGATTTTGTTTATATACACACTCGCACGTGTGACACACAGCTCCCTGGAGCTGTGCACATTATAACCTGTGGTTTGACCTTCTCCCTTCTCTGGCTTTTATCAGACTGCGAGGTTTTTGTTGAGAACTTGCTGTATATGCAAAGTAGATTTCGGGCAGCGTGCTAAGGATAAAGCAATGGGATGCTAGCTGAACAAACAAACAAACAAGCAAACAAACCCCAAGCCACTTCTAAAAATCGAATTTTGCTGTCACATGATGATATTTTGGCTTCTGTTTGCAACATTTAATGATAACCACACTGGTGGCTGACCTTGAAGGGCCCGGCTGCAAACCCCTTCTTTAACTTTGCTTCGTATTTTCCCACACAGATCGTTGCGTTTGCAATCATAATATTTAAAATCATAAACACTGAATCGTTTGCCTGCCTGCCTCGGAAGCACTGCAGCCAGTCCACACGTGTGCACGCTCCTCTGCTGTCCTTCCGTTCCACTCAAGCCACTTCTGAAGCTGCCTGCCGGGTCCCCTCGAGGCTGGTTAGGGAGACCGTGCCCTGCCTGAGGGAGGGGTGCCCTTAGCCCGCTCGGCAGGCGCACGCGTGAGCAGGGTCCCAGAGATGCCCCAGTCCCAAGGAGGGCTTTCAGTCAGGGCTGGTGCCTGCTCAGCCATAGGATACAAACCGTAGCTAATGAAGCTCATTCATTCCAGCCCGCAGGGAGCCAATTGTTTTTAAAGGGAACTACGTAGATACCGGTCCCGCATGGAGTGGCTGTGGCCCCAGCCGGGGTCATTTGGGGTGTCAGTAGGCTGCAGTTCACAAATGTGTCCCAGAATGACCCAAATGGAGAAGAGCGTTGAGGGAAAGCCCTGGCAAGGCAGAGGAAGCTGAGATCTCTCACTCTTGTTACTGCTGTTGGCTTGTATTTTTGTTGCATTGAGAGTCCTGATCAGAAATTAGTTAAGCTCATTACACAAGATAGTGTGAAAATAAAAGCAAAATTTCCTGCCCCATACATGCCTCTGGCACTTCTCTATGAGGTGTGTAGTTTTTCTGATGTGCTGTCTTCCTTTCCATTGTTGTTTTTTTGTACAATAACATGCTCAAAAGTCTCCAAAGCTCCACTTAAATATAAACAGCAAGTTAGATCTACCCAGACATGACTGTCCTTAGGCCTTCAGACAAATTTGCAGTTAGAAACTGAACTTGTATACCCTGAGTTACCTTTAAATTTTACATTACACATCTGAAAAAGTAGTGACTGCCCATTTCTCTAGAAATTATTTGTCTTGAATTTAACTCTCAAGATATCATACATTGACAGTGAGGAATGGAGGACAAAAAGTGCAAGGGAAAACCTCACTGATACTTCACTATGTGCTCTGCAGTGATCACTCCATCAGCCAAGAGGGCTGGCTTCCATTTAAGGACTCTGACCTGTAAGGGGTTATACCCCTGACAGGAGTATTTCCTCTGAGCTAAAATATTGGCATAAGAGGTCTTATAGCTCATGCTTAAAGGCAATTGCTGTGAGAAGGGCAGGAACCAGAGAGTGTGGGTTTTTTTAAATCTCTTATATTCCTAACACTTGCGCAATGACCATAACCTGAAAGGGCTGGATTTTCTGTCTTTCTCGGGCCTGATTGATCTAGATCAGAATAGTTATTTGGATTTCAAGAAAGAGTTATTTTTCCCATGTGCAGCGATTTTTATATGGCCAACAGAGCTTTGTGAAGTTTCTAGCATATGGCATGTGTGCATTTACTTGACAGCTCACTTTATATTTAGTCCAGAAGCTTGGGTTAGAAGTGGGAAAACACAAGCAGTGATTAGAAACTCCTTAGCTCTCACCTGGCTCTTCTCACTGACTCCCTGTGTGGTTTGGGACGCCGAGCTAGACCAATTTTTAAAAACAGCCTCTGAGCTGAACAGCCGAGTTTCTGGCTAGTGCGAGACACAGTAGGCCTTCTCCTTGCATTGCTGTAAAAAGTCAAATGTTTTTTTCCTCCGGAAGTGTTCACCTAACAACTTAGCCACCTAAAAGTTACTGGACATAAATGTCTATATCAGTTTCCACACTTCTAAATGTGGTATGCTAATATTAATCTGCTTCATCAACATGGACCAAATATCAGTAATTTAAAATCTATACAAACCTTTGATGTCCGCTTTGAATCAGTTCATACTCAGTCTTTCTTATTTCAATACTGAATTAAAGTCAAGTTGAATGGGGATGGACATGTGCCATATAGCATAAGGAGACCTTGTTTACTTGCAATCCAGAATGGTCTGATTTCAGCCCAGTTCTGATGGCAATTGATTGAAGCATTTACTGCAAGTCCAACAAGTCCCAGCTGCAAGACTCCTTGTGCAAATGTGCAGGTTGACTGTTGCCACTTAAGCCGAGTGGCCTTCGTACAGGATTTATGGATAGCTGGCAGACCAGGAGCTCAATATCCAGCCAAACAAAGTGACAGGGCAATAGGGGATTGCTAAAATCTGTGATCTATCACCAAAGCTTATAGAGCCAGCAGGGGTAGAATAATCCATGATTCTATGTGCAAAAGGAAATTCTTCCAGCATAAGCTGTCTCTGAATAAAGCCACATTATGGTGATGGCTTCGGATGACTTCTTTACTTGCACGAATCATGGGCATTCACTTTTTTTTCCAGCGTTGTTGCTCTGCTGTGTCTGGAGAAAATAGCAGGGCTATGAAAGGGCTGCCCAGCTTCCTTACAGCAAAGCATTAAGTGTCCAGAATGACAGCATTTCAGAAAAACGTGCTGTAAAAACAATACCCAACTCACAGGTGACCAGCCACACGGAAACATTGGCTGCTCTCAAGTGTCTGAGGCACTCCCGAAGGCCGCCTTCTCTGGATCCTTGCCTGTCAGTGCTGAGGTGAAGAATGTTCTGTTGTCTTTCCAACATTGTCATCTTGTGTACCAAATGGGAGGCATTTGGGGAGGTCTCTGGGGGGGAAGTCTCCTTACAAGTCACCGTTTTGGGCTCTGCTCCTTGACTGGGATTTTTGGTGGGCCTCTGATGAATGAAAGTCACCCCCCTCATTTGTCATCACACAAATTATACACTTTCCACAAAGATATTAAAGCAAATTTAAGCAGTAAACCTCTCTATGAGGTCAATTAATTGTATAATGTGGCATAAGGACCAGTGCCTGATTGATCATCTGATGACAAGCAGCTCCTTTAGCAAGTATTGTCCTCTTACAGGCTGCTTACTGTTGTATTCCTAAAATTGCTAGAATCTCCTTAAATCAATCAGACATGGGTGCTTCACAAGCAATTGCTGGTTCTCAGTAAAATTTTCAGAAGTACCTTTATTACTAAGCCCTGCTGACCTCGAGTGGTACTTAGCAATCAAACAAATGGTCAGGGTACTCAAACTTGTCCACCCAGGAGTTACCAGAGGTTGTGCATAAGCTGAATGGCAGTAAATGTCTCTGTGCATACAAATGCAATGTAATGTGACCTAATTTAAACCTCTCATGTTATGAGGTAAGTTCAGAGCTGCCACAGACTAAAAGCAGACACGCAGAGAGGTATTGCAGCTTAGCAAACACGTAGTAACCTACTATGCTGCAGGACTTGGCTGGTTGATCTGGGCTCTTAGGTTCTCAAATTCCTTTTGAAAATGGAACTTAGGCACTTCAAAAAATTGCACAAATCTCGCTTGTATGTTGATAGCCTAAACTCAGCGTTGTGAGTGCCACGTAGCTTTGAAGGCACTTTTAAGAGGTGGCTGCTACCAATAATCATAACACTTGAGGAGAAAAGACAAAAAGAGCTTTCAAAAATAAAAAATAACTCTGTCAGAGTTTCTCCTTCCCCCAACTGAAAGGACTGTGGGACCTTGCAGCTTACAATGATTTCTGACTCCCGTGCAGAACACAACAATTTCCCTCAAATAGTCACAGTGAGGAGATAACTCGGTAGTGGAAAACTGAATTACCATGTACTTAGTTTTATTTTCAGAGAGATTTCTAATGAACTTATCATGTAATTTCCATAACAAAGTGTGTAATTATTCCTCTTTCTCATTGTGGAGATTTAATATTGAGTAGTAGCCTCGGGTCTATTGCTAAACCACATGCTACAATAAGCTGTTTTTTTGTTTTATTTTAATTCTTAGACCTTACAAAAGGACACCCTGGCAGAGCTTGTTTAAAGTGGAAAATTGGCTACATCCCTTGAAGCTCAAAGAAAATATAATTTATTATACAGTCTTCTCAATGTCTTCATAAGCATTGTCCATTTTCTGAAAAACCGTGTCAATAAATCAGCCACTAATTGTTGTTTGAAGGTCAAGCTAAAGGTTTTGTTTTTCTTGCAGTTGAATTCTGTAGGTGAAGAAACATTTAGCTTCATGGCTAGACATCCTTGAAATTAATTTTCCACCAGCTCTTATGCTACAGAATGTCAAATATTTCTGCCTTTGAAACTGTCACATCATTCTAAGGAGCTAAATCTAATTGCCACCTCTTTGAAATAATTCTTTGAGCATTTTTGTGGCTTTTTAATTTTTGTCTGTATTCTTTCCTTTTCTGTCTTTGGCACTTTTTTTTTTTTTTTTTTTGGCTTTAAAGATCCTTCTGAATCTAAGAAGTGTCTTAGGAGCCAGGCTGAAAACAAAAATTGCAAGTGAAGCTTCACTGCTGTGTGCTGACTTCCTTACTACTTTAGAAAAGAGTTTCACCTGCACCATTGGGCTGAGAGGGGAAGTGTGGGTGGCTGGGTGGAGAGCAGCCAACAAGAGTTTGCTTCACAGATGCAATACTCAGCATGAGACATACATATGCTACACACTCTGCATGTAGCAGATGACTGGAGAGACACAAGTATTGACAGGGTCTGACAAGAGGGATTCAAAGGAGAGAGCAACCCTGGAAAGATGGCTGGCTGAGGGTTTCCAGGCTCTTGCTGTGGGCCCTGGGAGTGCTGTGGGAAGGGCTGTCCAAGAAAGGCAAAGAGGCCATGATGAGTCTAGCAGACGAGGTGACCTGGAGTCTGGATGCCTTGAAAAGGACAAAGGTAATTACAAGGACGCAACTCCTCCCTGATGTAATCTCATACAAGGAGCTGCTGGAGGGAACTGCTGTACATAGGACATTATCACAGTTTCTTTTCCATCACGTGGGTGGAGTTATCATATACCCATTGGCACCAGACCCAGGGGACTGGCTGCGCCAATGTGCATGAAGGTCGGGCTATGGAGCCCATTTCTTTGCTCCCCGTGGTGAGACACAGTGGAAAACCACCACATTGCTCCCTGCACGGTGTGCGTTGCAGCACCCTTTCTGCTACAGTCACAGAGGCTCATCTCACCTTCTATTAGATGCCCATAGACATCCACACCTGGACTAATTGTCTAAACTCACTCTATAGTTAATGGGAAGAAACAGACACATCTAAAATGCAGTTCACCTCTTCTTAAGGCAGACATCTTAAACAGGGCAGATTAATTGCTCTCTCAACATACCTACTCTTTTTTTTGACTGTAAAGGAAGTAGGCTCTGTAAGCCTCCAAAGTTAGTTTAGATGAATGCGCACTGCATATACGTAAGATCTGATTCTCTTTTTACAGTGTCGACATTGGCAACATTTGTTGGATTTTAGCTTCTTTCTTGTTTGTTCTTTTCCAGACCACTAACTCTTTTTCGTATTTTAATCTCTTTGCCTTTATTATATGTATGATGCACTGCCTATTGCTCCTCTGTTGCCTTGTTCATTTACTATCTATCTACCACCAACATGATTAGGTGCCAGTTCCATCACAAAATATTCACTCTGAATTCACGGACTGAGCAAAAGTAGATCTTCCAGTGTAGATGTTGATATTTGGCCCAATGAATCCCACCCTAGGTGAAACTTCTTTGGTGCATAGCCTGGCAGTTGCACAATGTTTTAGAAGCAAAGAGAACATCTACATCTTTTCTTGAAGAGCTAGTCTTCCAGCTGAGAGAGGCAATCAAAACAGCAAGGACCATGCAGCAGATTGGGAACAGATGATTTCAGAACAGAACTAAATTTTGGTCAGGAGTGTTTGGATGTGTTGGATGGAAAAGAAAATCTGAGTCCATTCTTCTAAGGAAGGAAATTAAATCTTTGCACATAGACAGGAGAAAAGACTAAAATGTGAGACAGAAAGAGGATTAAGAATATAAGAAATGAGTGAGTGCAGTTTGGGGACAATATCTGTAAATCTCTCTCATCTCCTGCTCTGCTACAATCAGACTCAATTTTAGAAATGCATGATGGTGCCCTCCTTCCTCATGCCACCTCTTCCTGCAGCAGCTCATGGTGTCACGGTCTTGCCCCTACCCATGTCCCTGAGGAGAGAGCCTGGCCTCCAACAGCAGGCAAGGTGAAGGGATGGGAGGAGAGGACTGCATGGAGAGATGTGCAGAAACTGTTCAGCTCTGTTCAGATGGGAGGGGTTTGTACCCTACTGAGATCTAGAAAAACAAGTGGAAATTGTAGCCATAAGTTTTGAATAAATAAAATAAATATTAAAAAAAACCCCAAAACAGTTCTGCAGTTCTAAGGAGAAAATAATATTTGATTAAAAGACAAAACATGTATGGGGTAACTTTTTCATTTCCTGTTCATGATGAAGGTATTACTGACATTATTTAAGCTGTGTTGAAGACATATAACAAGAGTCTAAGCAGATATAAATGTTCTTTTGGAATGTTATTTATAGTTCCTTGGTACCCAATGCCAAACATTAATAAGGTTTATGAGAAACCAGTGGAGGCTGCAAATTGTTAGACTTCTAATTTAAATCATGTTGCTGACTCCATTTGTTTCCTACACATTGATCTGACATTCAGATAAATCTGATAAAATTCTCCAAGTTGGAGAGAGATTTGTTTTCTGTCAGTGGGAATCTAACTATTAGAAAGACAAGGAGTGAGGTTATTGGGAACAAAGCCACAGGCAGTAATATACCACACTTGAATATTTCTTTTTTATTTATTTAAATGTTACAGTATTTGATAAATTGCTTATGCAGCCATTTAACTGACTCTTCTGGAAAGTGTTTATTTGCAGTCACCTCAATGTCAGCAGTGAAATGAGCTGGGACTGAAATTTCATTAAGAAAGTCATATTTCATTATTATGGCCCCAGCGATCATCACTCTGTATACATTAAGTACAAAACCTATAGAAAGTTTAAATATAATACAGCTATGGCAAAAAATGGGCATGAGCCAGACAGTATATTCACTGTTAACACACTGGCCATACCAACAGCTTGGGCTCTTGTGGGGCAAATAGCTGAAAGAGTATGTGGGTCTTAAACTTTGAATTTCCTTTGATTTGCCCATTTCAAATTGCAGCCTTAATTTACTTCAGTGCAAAGAAAACCTCAAGGTACCTGCTCTGTGCCAAATTGAGCCCTCCTGCTGTTGTAAAACCTGAAGGAGAAGGCCAAAAAGGGAGGGCAAAGTTACAAGACTCTTCGTTAGGATGTCTCCTCTGAATGCTTCCCTCGGGACAGAAGGTGGTTTCCCTCCTGTTAAAAGTAAGGTTACAGAGGTGGGTCAGTCCCCCGTCCTCTGGACAACCACAGGGTCCGGGCTGGGGGCTGGTGCACTCCTGCTTTTGAAACTCCCACTGTTTTAAAGCAGCTAAATTCAGCCTTTTCCCAAACTACACTGTAATGTGTGCCTACAAACCAGCTTGCCCCAGTTCAGCTAAATCACCTTAAGCATTTCTTCTCCCAGACTACAAGTCCACATTGTAACGGTTTGGTACTCCATGGAGGGACATGATTCAGAGCCTATGAAGCCAACAGAGAGGGATGGAGGGATGGACAGACAGGCAGGCAGGCAGCTGTGCTGACCCAGAGCAAGTGAGAGTCCATGGCACAAAGCTCAAGGCAGGGTAAGGCCTTGAGGGATAGGAGATAGCAATAGATATAGAGGGATAGATATAGCAATATATCCTAGGAGGGATATATTGCCCAGGTGTAGTCTTGCACCTTTATTTTTCTTCCCATCACATACCCTGTCACCTATGTGGTCTGGTGCACCCCAAACATCACACACTGACTGAGAAACAAGCTGCAATATTTGTGTCTGACTGTTTATGAAGGTACCTGTGGGTTTAGAAGTCTCATTTTTAGGAAACAATATTTGGAAATAACAGCTTGTTAAGATTCAGGACATGGTACACTTTTATGGTTCCTTATGCCTTAGAGAGATTAATGATATGTGGAGTTTTATTCCTGTTTTCTGTCAGTCAGAAAAGTCCTCAAGGTAAATAGGCATACAGAAATGAACACAATTTAGATATCGTAAATAAAATAAAACATAGAAGGTAGGGTTATTTGGGGGGTTATTTTGTGCCTTTGAATAAACCAAGATGAACCAAATGAAAATCAGAATACCACAGGAAAACTGGACCAAAGGGGACCTTGAAAGACAAGCAGCTCTTAGACAGCTTATCTATACCTTCCCTCCCAACAGTAGGGTTCAAACCCTGCAGAAGTCAATGTGTGTCACAGGCTTTGGTGGCTTTAACTCAGCTCCTCAGTGTTTTACAGTACCTTTGGAGCAAGAGAAATCTAGCTTGCCTCCTCCCACACTCCAGATAAAGTTTCCAAAATGGCACCTCTGCCTTGCTGACTACACTTTTTTCTTTTTTAATTGTACACATGTATCCCTGAGAAATCTCACTCCAAGTTCAGGATAAACTCATGTTTCCTCTGCTTGCCAGGAGAAAATGAAAAGTAAAGCCCCATCAATTTTATTGCTCATAATTGTGGATAAAATGCAATATATTTGGCTCATATAAATTTGCTAGCAAATTATATTCAATAAAACCCTGGTGAGCAATTTAAAAGCATAAATCCCCCCATGCTGGAAAAAAGCTCATAAATTATACAAGAAAAAGGAGTGATTTCATCAAAGAGCCAAGCTCTGCCCATGGAATGTTTCAATAGTACTGGATTTATAGTTTTCTGGGAGACGATTTATGATCCCTAATTTTCTGCAATAAAAAGCTCAGCGGTGATTCTCTGAATGAAATATCTTTTAACAAATAAATAAATAAAAAAAAATCCATCTGAGAGTGAATGCAGACAATGCCATTCTTGGAGAGCTGCCTCCTTCATGTTCCTGTTCCAAAATTAATCATGGAAGACCCTCATAAAGATTACACAGGAAGAAAGGAAGACCATTAGACTTTTAAATAAATGCATTGCACAGTTGGAGAGGGCATTTTTAGTAATAAATTCACTTGTGATACTTCATAGCCATTGTCTTTAAATAAGAATAAAATGATCAGACTGGTTCAAAGGAAAGGTTAAACATTTCCAAAACACACAGGGATGACTACCTTATATAAATAACCTAGAGGAGGAGGTTGTGTGTGAAGCCTGTGCACAGACATGACGTGTAATCACAGCTAGATGCACAGAGAGATTCATTCACTTCCCCTGATTTTAGGGCTCTGATTCACAGTCCTTGCCAAATTTAGTGGTGGTGGCTGAAGAGGTTACTGTTCCCATGGGCCGTTACCAGGCAGCAGGGACCATGAATCAGAGCATGCATCTGTCGCAGGTCACAGACCAGGGCGCTAAGGTGAAGTGAGAATGACAAGATTTGAGTTAATATGCTGGCTGTGAATTATGACAGCTGAGGAGGAGTCTTAATGTCTCTTTGACTGCTTAAGGGATGGGATAGAAAAAAATTTTTAGTCATCTTTTTAAAACTCCCACATAAATCACCAAGGTTGTGACCAGAACTCCTGCTATGAGAATCTGCTACTGGGTGGTAAGAGACAGAAGATAAAGGGCTGGATGGACATCTGCTGTAGTACACTATGGTTGTTTCTGAAGGGTATTTTTCCCACTTCATTGATAAGAAGCTGAGGCATATAAAGATGTAAAGGCTTGTGTGGATGATCAGACAAGCAGACTGACAGTACTGGGATCTCAGTGTATTATCCTACACATCAGATTGAGGACTGTCCTCTCTCACTACCATACTAGTCATCCAGACACAGTCCATGATCCTAGTATGCAAGGATACGGGTAGCTGCCAGGATAAGTGGAAGCAATGAAAGTACCTACTGCTGAGTACCTACATTGCTGGGATCAGCAGCAAACACTCAAAATCTCTCGCTGTCTCTCCAGACTTCCAGACCTTGAGAAATAGAAAAAGGGGGAAGGTGCAGTTCAAGTAGATTTCCCATTTCTACCCATTGGATTTTCCCTGTTTATTTCCCCTGTGTGAGGGCTCCAATCTAGGCCCCTGAGCTTTCAACTTCCATTGCAAAAAATACAGACACAGGCAGTTAGGAGCTGATCCAATGCCCACGCAAGCCTGTAGATGAAAGGACTCTATTGCCTCTGCTAAGTATTAGATTGAGCCCTTGCCTAAACCCACGTAATACAAGTGAAAAGAAATTGCTCAAAAACATTTTGTTTTGACAGCAAACAATGGTCAGAAAAGGTCGGTGAAAATATTTGACTGACCAGTCTTTTTCTCATCAAGTTTTATTATGAAATAGAACAAGAATTGCTGAAAAAAATCTTGGTTCAACTAACTCTTTTTTATACAGCACAGCAGACTCAGTTGACAGATCTTCAGGAAAGGGGGGTAAGAAAACTGCAGCAAGGAGGAAGATTTTTCAAAAGATTAATTTAAACTCACATTGCAGCTCTGGAAGACTACCAGCTAAGAGCGCTGAGGCAGAACAGCTGGCTGAAAGGAAGGAAGTGTGTCTTTGGAAAGGTAATCTGTAAGTATTAAGCATGCAAGATTTGCTATCTATCATCTGTCCCTGCTCCAAAACACTTTACAAGCACCAGGCATTTTGCCCATATCTGAATAGCAGGACCTGGGAGTAGTTCCTAGTTCCTCTGCCTAGCTACATCTTCATGCCAGCTACATCCAATGCTATGCTGGGAGCAGACCCAGCTACAGACTGGTCCCCTCCATCCCATGGAGTGGAAATCCCAACTTAAGGCCCAGGAGGTAACTGCAAAGTGCCCCCACCACTCCCCTGATCTGGACAAAGAGTATGTCTCTGGAGCTAACTCACCCTGTCCTCTTACAACATTTGTGGCTGAGGCAGACCAGGAGAAGGCATTCATTGACACCTCATTCATTGTTCCCCTAGAAAAAAAAAAAAAAACAACATAGGCTGCAGCTTGATCATTCACTGCTCTTACAGAATTGGTTGTTTGTTGGGTTGGGGTTTTTTTCCTCTGAGAATCTGGACTGTATTTCTGATTGATCAAGAATGTGAAATAAGACTTTTTTTGCAGGTGTAAGTGTTCTAGTTATCTACAGATATTCTAGTAAATATATCTATATTCTTTTCATCCACTATTGATACCAGAAGAGACTTTAGGGAATATATACATGTAGCCATATATTAACACATCTACTTGGCATCCCAGCGTACCAAAAAAAGTAGCACTTTCTTATGCAGACAGTGGTATCTGGCTTCCATACCAAATAGCAATAACATTTATTTGACATAAGTAGAAACATCCCTACAAAACAACAGCTCCCCACAAAATAAAGGCATTCAAAACTAGAGCTCTGTGATCCATTCAGTCAGCTGACTAGATTAAATTTCAGAGACAAAATGAAATTTCTTTTTTATGTATCTTGGAGATAATTCTACCATTTCAGCAAATGAGACTCATCACTGATGCTGCAGTGTCCTAGTGTGTCCTCTGAAGTACATCAACTGGCTGACCTACGCAGGAGCTGTTTCTGCTTAGGAATAGCTATTAAAGACTAGGGCCTTTTAAACACTCCTGTGGAATTGTGCAGGACTTTGACACAAGTTGGGGGGAAAAAAGGGGTGAAAAAAAGTGCCATCTCTTAGTTATTTATCTTGATCCACAGAATAGATCCAAACCAATCCTCCAGACTTTTACTTTATCCCATATGGAAACTCAGGTGAATAAACATGGTAATTACTCATGGCATCGTGAA
The DNA here is from genome assembly GCF_000687285.1 of Phaethon lepturus. Classification (NCBI taxonomy): domain Eukaryota; kingdom Metazoa; phylum Chordata; class Aves; order Phaethontiformes; family Phaethontidae; genus Phaethon; species Phaethon lepturus. Next base: position 56,259 of record NW_010559759.1, read on the forward strand.
GCCTTACTGCATTAGTACAGGCTCCCAATGATCTGCAACATAAAAATAGGATTTTTGAACAACCCACCCATTACTAGTGCTTAAAATAGCAGAACTGGATCCCCAAAATAAGCTATGTCCAGAGAAGTGAAGGAACCCTGCCTGAAAGCTTTCCCTTTTTGTTGTTTAGCACAATAGCCTACAAGAGATCTTGCAGCTACAAAAAAAGGAACCAAGCAAAAAAGAAGCTGATTCCTCAAATTGAAATGCATAAGAGGACATCCAAAAGGAGACCAAACAACTAAAAGACAAACGTACAGCAGACATAAAAGAAGCAACCTGAGTTGGAGAACAGTCCACATATAGGGGCTGAAAACAGACAGAGTCATACCGCCTGGGGAGGGGTCCAGCTTCAACAAACAGCCTCACAGGCAGCATATGTAAAGTGTAGGGTAACATTTTTGCATAGTGTGTTCTAGTAAAGTGAGAGTCATAAACATCCCAGAAACAAGGCTGGAAGGGACCTCAAGAAGTCATTTACTCCATGCTTTTAATGTGAGGCAAGCTAAATACAGCTGAGAGTGATATGTTGAATCTGTTCACGGATATACATGGAGAGTAAGGGAAGGAAATTAATTCAAAATACACTACCTGCCTTGCAATTGGCTGGGTTCCCCAAGCTGACCTACATGATATCTGCAAAGTTGCTTTATTGAAGCAATAAGCTATATCTTTATTGTCAGTTACAACCAGAAGTACTGGGTGTTGGAATCAGATCACCAGTGCTAATGCTGGGTGCCCTTGTTTTCTCCAGAAGAGTCAGAAGAGGATAAGGAAGAAGTGGGAAAGGGCTGCTTTGAAGAAGAAACCTACTGTCATTGATGCAAGAACAAAAGAAAGATCTCAGTACAATGAGTTAGCAACTCAATCCTGATGGCTCTTCAGTGTATCCAGGAACTTCCCAGAGTCACAGGCCAAGGCACTGACCAGCCACGAATCATGAGTTATGATCCTGAAGTCAGCCTCAGCAAGGTCAAGATGTTCCCACATCATTCAAATTTAATGCAAAGGTTATTTTTGTTTGTGATTGTTTCTGAGAGCTGAAGGCATAGGAGGGTATTCCCAAATTTTGAGAAGGTATGATCCAAGACCGAAATGCCATGCAATCAATATTCAGCAGCACCCAACCACCAAGGCTTGTGAGAGGAAAATATTAAAGGGAAAGGAAAGGAAAGAAATGCTCAACAGTGAAAACAGGTGCTTACTAAATAAGTCATAAATGAGCCAGGGACCTCTGGTCTAAATATCATGGTATACTTATTCCTTTCTCCACTTAATTTCAGACATGAGAAGGCTGAAAATGGCTGAAAAGGAAGACAGAGCAAGAGGGGACTGTGTGATTTATAGACGGTCACTTCTAACATGCCCCCGGTAGTGAATCAATAGAAAGCAAGAGAAAAAAATACCTGGAAGGAGTGCACTAACCTGCCTACGTGTCTGCTGGGGCAATCAGACACCTCCCGGTGATTCTGGGCTACCGTGAGACAAATCAGTGCTGATGTTCATGCCAAGCCACAGATACCACACTCAATTTGTTAGGGAAGAACCCCAGGTCTTTCCAGCAAAATATTCACTCCTTCCATATCCTGTCAGTGAGCAATATGGAAAAATTTCCCTCTAATGGGTGAGTGCTGTGTCCTAAAACAAGACTAGGAAACCATAGCTTGTACTTTGTGCATGAAAATACTGGAGAATTAGAAACTCATGAGGGTAGATGCTTATTAAAAAAGCATGGGGGAATTTATTCTTTGAAGTTTACAGCTGTTGCCATTTCAACCACAAAGCCAAGTTTACAGCCATGACAGCCAAAAACCACAGCACAAAGAAAAGATCCAGCTTGCTAATTACATGACCATTTTCCACCTTTCTGAGGGAGACTTTTGTTTCCTTCTATTTCAGTGGCTTTGTCAGGGCAAAAGATGATTTGTTTGATACCCCAGGAAGATGAAGTCTCTTGTTGTTTACCAAGATGGAGTAGCTGGGACAGGAGGAGTGTCTTGGAGCAGTTTCTGTCCCCTCTGAGTGAGAGGCCAGGCTGTTTTCAGTATGACTGGGATTGCTAGTCTCTCCTCTCCCTAATGCCTTCCTCCCTCCATGCTCCCCATAAAACTACCTCTACCAAAAACATACTTCCCTCCCAGAGGGGAGCTGGGATGGGACTCAAGTAGAGATGAAAGAGCACATTAGTGTCCATGCTTATTTTCTTTTTGGGTTACCTGTTAAGATCCATCAAAGACTGTGGAGATGTGTTTTTCTTATTACCTGGATAAAAAGCTTATGCTCTCTAGCCACTGCAATGACATTCTGATGTCATGCGTTTAACACAGTCCATTGAACAAATGATGAGAACCTTCCACTACCTTGGTGTTATATCCTTCACTAAACTGAGCTGCTGCCTATTTGTACTTCACTCAGAGTGATCTCTTCACTGTTGTTCCAAAATCAGTGAAACAAGTTTAAGACCAACCAGGACCAAACCTTAACATTGCCACATGGCCCCAGCTCAAATCTTTTTAACAAAACCTTTCTGGAAATATCCCTGAACCTGTAGATTGCTTAGTCTGATCAGAAAAGTACAGGTGTTGGGGCACGCATCCCTCTATGTTCAGCATGCTGCACGACTCTAAAGTTGATGTCCTAGGGATGTCTGTATATGTGATAGACAAGGAGCAGCCTATTGCATATTTGGCTGGGTAGTGTGTGGTGTGATGGACACAGAGCTACTCTGCAATAATTTTAACAGTGTGCGTTGGCCTAATAACTGTTTATTGCACAAATATTTTGGTTAAGTTTAATAGCAGACTGTAAGGAAAACAATCAGAAAGGAAGAAAAATGGGTTGAACTCAGCCAGCCCTGCAGTTAACACAGGACAATGGGAAAGTCATGGGCTCGCAGGAGTCTGGTTCAGCTTCCTGCAGGGCCTACTGAACTGGTTGAGAAAAGCAGAGCCAAAAGTCTGACAACCGAGAAGCACAAATGAACTCTGGCTGCATCAGCAGGACTCTCTTTTCAGAGCCAGGGAGATCTTGGGGAGCTGTTCAGGGGCACCAGACCGAGAGTCAGGCACTCGCTATAGTGTCTGAAGAAGCGAGACCTGCCTCAGTTGCCAAAGGGGCAGAGCTTTGGATAGCTTGGAGGATGGGGAAGAATTGCTCATTTTATAAATGCTTTTTGGAAAAGGAAACAGTACTATAGTTTTGAGAAAGCAGTTTTGACATTTTGTGGGCATCATTTGTCACACTATCCTTGAGGGAAAGTCCACAGGCATCCAAACATGGCTGGACATTTTGGTGAAACCTTTCCTCCCTGTACTGCAACCCCTGGCAACTCAAGGAGACACAAGACCCAAACTCTTGAAATCTCCCTGAGCTGGCCAAGGCTCAATACCCAAGATGAGGTCAAGACCCAGCCACCAGTAACAAACGCTGGTGGGACTATGGATGTGGAGGCTGCGCTGTGATCCCCACAGCCAGCTGGTCCTGGATTATCCTGGTCAGACACTGGCAGTTGGCTCCTCCCCATCTCTCCTGCCAGGAGGAGCATTAGACAGTGCCTGATATCTGAGCCAAACTGCTTTCTTCTCCTCTTGTGGGCTTTACAGCCCATCAGAGTCCCAACACCAGAGGAGCAGAAGTGTTACTAGTCCTGCAGCCAGCCTGAGTGAGGCAGAGTGTACTTGAACAGACACGTAGGGCAAGCTTATACCATCAGGAGAAAGCATTGCCTATTGGTGCTGAAGAAGGTATCGCCTCTTGCTAGGACCTAGTATTCTTTGCTCTATTGCAAATAAGTAAGCTAGGCTAGGTTAAGTCACCTGAAAGCATGTTTAATCTATTAGCATATTAAAGATTTTACATTAGATTTGCAGTGGGGGAGGTACCAGGCCTGCTCCGTTCCTGTCTTCCAGCTCCAGGGCAGTAACAAGAAGTGGTAACACACGTTCTCCTTGTGATCATTTGAGCGTATCCTCACAGCACTGCTTTTCCATGCTGCATTTCAGGACTAGCAGGTCTGCTCGTCCAAACCCAAACTGCTTCTTTAGATGAAATTTCATTGAGATTTCTGTGGGCATTATAGATGTGCATCAGTAAGAAAGGACACAGCCCTTGCTGGACAACAGCGAACACTCACTGGCTTATGTATATGAGGACAAGTGACGGCTAGGTCATATTTAATTTACCCTTACCACACTGACCATAATTCTGTCTAACCAGAAGAAAACATTGCATGATAGGGAAAACAGGCAGACCACGAACTAAGTATACACCACAAAATCCAGTACAGCATGTTGAGTAAGCAGATGCCACTGGAAGGAAAGTACAGTACTGTAGGTACCGAAAACCTTCAACTGACATCTGCATTTCTTCATTTTTATCTAAAGGTCTCCTTTAATAGCTGGCTTCATGATCTCACTTTTATTCTTTCAGATGTAAAATGGTGATAGCTTATATCTGCAATCCTCTGAAAGACATTTTTCTCCTGTTCAGAAAATCAGGTATCTTCTTGTTACAGGTGAATTAATGCTCATCTGATGATAGACTATTTCTGACCAACGCTGGTGGGTTACTTTAGAGAAGCTCATATATGATGATAAAGAAAATGGCATTTTGCTAACGAAAGAATCAGCAGCAAAAACAAAAGGTTTGTCAACCTTGGATAACCTAAGCAGCACATTGTCCCTTAGCAGGGAGCTAGTCTTGGAAAGCAATACTAACAAGGGAAGAACTGGGGCATAAGAGAAGCCATCTTTTCTCTTCTGTCCACAATTGGTCATAGAAACTATAGCTCAAAATCTCAGCAGGGAGTTGGATGACAAGTACCACATGCTTTGGATGCACAAATTGAGAAATATTACAGGGGTCCGATTTTAAGGAGTCCTTTCAAAAATCAGGCTTTGCTTTGGGCATCGTAAGTTATTCAGCATCACCAGTCAGATGATAAGATCTTGGCTAGAAAGTACATCTTCCCATAAGCAGTGTGCACATCTTCACAACAGGAACCCAGTCTGCTGTTTGTAATGCTTGGCATTCTAACCTCAAGTAAATACACCAAGTAATCTGCAGGATATGTCTCTGAGCATGCTTACATGGTAATAATGATGTTAAAGTAGAACGGCCGTATGATTTATTATGCCTTGTGAAATAAAGCAAAGCCAATCTCTTCCCACCACGGGAAGTACCATCACAGTAGAAAATGGAAACAAGAAAAAATGAAATACCACCCAGGCCTGGTTCAAACATGCAAACTTTCTAATAAAATATCAGAACCAGATGCTGCTAAAGATGAGTGATAATTAAAGAAGATAAATTAAAGAAATGTTTTTCCAGGGAATGACTCTACTGCACACAAATTGTTTCAGCATGGGGAAAAAAATATAATAAAATTACTGCTGCTGCCTGTTTTCAAAAGTTTCCATTAATGATTCAAGGCAGGTTCCCTGCTAAATTCCCTCATATCCAGGCTCCCTCTTTGCCTCTGTTGGTTTAATCTCGGTGTGGTTTAGCAGAGTGAGCAGAGGACCGAGCGCCAGGAACTCGGTTCCAGCACTGACTCACTGTGTGGGCTCCCTTATGTCATGCTCAGGGCAGGTCAGCCCTGGAAAGCACATCTCTAAAAATGGTCTTGAGGGGTCCAGAGCCTGACGGGCTCCCCACTCTCCATGTCAGACATGCACAGTTCACCAGAGGTTTTCCCCTGACTGCCAGCCCAGCAAACTGTTCCCAGGCTAAGCTGGTGTAATGTGATTTTTTTTTTTCAGTCTGGTGTCTCACTGCAAGCAATTAGTACACTGGAAGCCAAATTATGCCGACACCTGTGCAAACTCACAGCAGGAAACACTGCTGGAGCACTGCGGATGACGGGCAGATTCAGCAGATCTGCTAGGACCACCCTGGAGCTTTATGTGCCTGTGTATAAACTCATCTTAGTGCAGGTTGTTGTTAAGTTTCACCTTAGCTAAACATAAGATGATGTTTAAGTCCCTCAAAGACTTTTAATTTCTTTAGGTTTCTTGCACGCAGAAACGTGCCTATCCAACTGCCATAGGCATTTTCGTCAAAAATAAAATAACGTGCTGCGCTGGGAAAGGAAAAGAATAAAATGAAACCATGTAAATACATGGCCTAGTTCCCTTTTAACCACATGTTCCCCAGGCTCATAACCTCTGCAAATGCCTACGAGGAATAATGTGGTTTGCAGCATGGCTTTAAGGTCAACAAATCCGGCCTGTTTCAGGCTGAACAAGGGCTCAGACACAAGATCAGGTTCCCCTTGCTTAATGAGCTGCCGTGCGGCAAGCGTCTGCGTGAGCACGCTCCACTCACGGCGAGCGCGAGTTGAAACAGCGCGGCTTCGGCCCACTTCACCGAGGTTCGCGTCCCTGGGCTCCTGCCTCACGTGCCCGAGGGGGAAGGGCTGAGAGGACGCGTATGGCGGCTCGCTGCAGTTCGGCGGCCGCGTCCCTGCTTACTAAGCCAGAGTAACATAGCTGCGCGTCTCGCACGCAAACGACAAAGTGGAGAGAGACTCATGAAGGGCACTGGGCCCACAGCTCTTTCTCCTGTATGGCAGAGTCAAACCAAGTGGATGAACGCACACGTGGAGTCAAGAACGGGGAGAGGTCTCTCAAGCATGCAAGCTCCAAGCTATTTGCAGATGTTTTAGCTAAAACTGGGAATTTATACTTGATTTGAGACTCTGTGCAAGCTAAACCTATCCACAGGCCATCGCCTGTCGGCCCCAGCCCAGCCACCCAGGTGGCCTGGCCAGCTGCACTCCGCACCTTCTCCTCCCGGGAGGGAGGCCGCCACCGCCGCCGCCACACAGGCACGAGGGGACAAGGCATGGATGACAGTAGCTAGGGCCGCTTCCAAAACAGTAACAGCCGAGGTCTGCTGGCCAGACCTGGAGAGAAAAGAGCAGTGCTGACCACAGCTCTCACGCGATCCCCTAAAAAGTGCATTTCTTAAAACCCTCTACCCACTGCAGACCTTTGAACTTGAAATAAGAGGTTATTGGTTACACATCTCATCGCGAGCCTGGCGATCTCTCCTCGGTCTCTGCTTCAGTCCTGCATGCTACCAACGTTGCAGGGCATCTGCCCCCACGCCACACTTCTCACCTGCCAGGCAGACTTCCCTGGAGACATCGGGTGTGGGAGTCAGTGGAGGGGGAGAGGAGAGAGGAGAAGAGGGGAGAAAGGTGAGAGGTGAGGCAAGGAGGGGGGGGAAGAGGAGAGAGAGGAGAGAGAGGAGAAAATTCTGCCCCTCTACTCCACTTTGCTGAGACCCCACCTGGAGTCCTGCATCCAGCTCTGGAGCCCTCAGCACAGGCAAGACATGGACCTGCTGGAGTGGGTGCCCCATCCCTGGAAACATCCCAGGTCAGGTTGGACGGGACTCTGAACAACCTGATCTAGCTGAAGCTGTCCCTGCTCATTGCTGGGGGTTTAGACTAGATGGCCTTGAAAGGTCCCTTCCAGCCCAAACTGTTCTATGATTCTATGAGAAGAGAAGAGAGAAAAGAGAGAGGAGAGAGAGGAGAGAGAGAAAAGGGAGAAAAGAAAGAGAGAAAAGATGAAAATAAAAAAGAGAAAAAAGACAAGACAAAAGGAGACATGAATCTGGGTGTGTAATTTATATATGAGCGAAAGTTTAAACCAGTGCAATTGGCAAGAATACAATGTTACTAAAAGCCACAGACATGCTAATTGGTGAGTCATTTAAGTAAACCCTATTGATCTTGTAAGTTTGCCAGTTTTCAATTTTCACTTTTGCTTGAAAACAGCTCGGAAAATAAGACTTAACCAGAAACTCACAATCAGTGACTTTGTAATCCAATTTTTTAGCAAATGTAACTTACCTACCTTGAGGGGTGCTTTTGTTTGATCAAGGGAACAGTTACAGAGAGCTTCTCTTTACTCATCTGAGCCTCCGCTAGCATGGGCTGGAGGTGCACACTCGGGGCAGCTCAGGTCTATATGCTTTTCTCCTGCAGCTGCAAACCAAGATATTCTTTTCAATGGTGATCTTCACTGCCAGCAAACAGTTGTGGGTGTATCAGGAATAACCACAGAGGCCCGTGACACTTCAGCCATGTCACTGCAGAGGTGGGGGAATCCAAATGGTCAAGCTCAGCTCGATTTTCTGCAATTCTTATAGCTGTGCCCGGCATAGGAGCTCTGAGCTCCTCAGAAATTTAACTGATGTCGTCATTTTGCTGACAGTAAATGAACACGACTGATGTCTAACAGCTGTTCAAAGATGAGGTTAGTATGGTAATTCATGTAAAGAAACAAAAAAGGAAGCAGCTTTACCCGTTCCTCCTTTATTATTTGGGCTGTAGCTAAGGCAAACGTGGCAAAAATGGCCAAAGCAGGTATCCTGGCCACCCACCCTGCTCCTCTGCCACGGGCTAGAAAGCCCTTGTCCTCCCTAAAAGAGGCACCATCAGCTCCCGGGCGACCCTGAGCTGCTGCAATAGAGAGACAGGCTCCTTCTCTGTCTCAGAGAGAGCATCAGTAAGCAGGCACAGGCTTTCCACATTCTTAAGCAAAATATTTACTTTGCAAGTGCTGAAACAAAATTTGGAAGAGTAAAGAATAATATTTATTTTGACAATGTTAAATTGCATTAAAGTTGAAAGTGAAAATTAGATGCATGCAGACACACCAAGGGCATTATCCACTAATCACAGGAACATAAAAGAACTGGAAAATACCCTCCTCCTCTGCCACTAGGAAAGTTGGTCTGGACTAAATTACAGGCAAAATGTATAATTAAGCAAGCTATTATTATCCAGTGTCTTAGCAGATGCTGACCTCGTTTATGATGATTTGGATAAGAATTCAAATGAGGTTTGATTTCACAGCTGTGTCCATGATGCCTTGGACCTGTTGTACTGCCCCAGAAATTCCCAGCATGTTTAGCACTGGTGTCTAAGTGCAGTGCTTACGGTTTTCTATCCTCCTCGGCTGCTGACTGAGGAACTTTTCTTTAGCTTCTTGGGAAAGAGAAAATGGTTTTACTGATCTGTCAGCCAGGCTTTATACTTGAAACCTGTGTTTAATTACTTTGAAGAAGCTTTAATATTCCACCAGTACAAGGAGTGGGGACCTTTCACTGCTGTGTTATTCTCTTATTTTTATTTTTTGCAGGTGTAGGCTTGTGGCTTAGTTACTGAAATAATAATTCTGTTGGAAATATCACTGGCATGAGAGATGAGCTGCCAAAGTGTTATGGGCTCAGTAATTTGTACATGGAAATGAGGATCCAGGGAACAACATGAACATCAGTGGCCCGAGGAGTTTATGATTAAAACATGATGCTGAGCTTTTATGATTTCTACAGCTAATTAGCAAGATTTATAAGCATCTAACAAAAACAAGGCTGAATACAGTCATGATCCTTATTTTCCACTTGGAGCAGAAACCTATTGGGTTCTAAAATAGCAGGCAAAGAAGAGAGGAACAAACACTCTTATCTCTTCATTTGCCCATGATTTAGCCTAATTACTTCTCTCTTTTCCATAGGATGAGTAGTGTCTCTCAGGTGGCAAGCATGAAGTCTGTGACTTATTCACATTGATGGCAATACCTCATTGATTTAATAGAGAAAAGATTTCCTGTTGTTTCTTTATGGCTTCAGACTACCACTGGTTTTGTTTTCCAGCAGCGTGCTGGGGGAAACTGACATGTCTGAAAAAAACACTTCCACCAATATATACTTGGTTGATTCTCTTCCCTCAAGCTGCAAAAGCAAAAGGAGAGAGAAAAAAGATGAAAATACCAAGCTAGTCCCTAGAGGAATGAAGGTCTTAGTCTGCAGCCATAGACCCATGAGGGCCGCTGCTCTTCCCAGGAGTGCTTCTGGTCAGCAGCGCCTGTGTGACCTGCCTGGGAAGCCCCCAGTGTGTGTGGAGGGGCTGTGCATGACCCAAGCCCTTTCCCCATCGCTTCTGCATTTCCAGAAGCCCAAACATCCTCATGTAGTCACAAATTTGAAAATCCATGGCCTGTGTGTAAGACTCTTCAATTCGGCCTGGAGAAACCTTCCAGCTAGAAAAAGAGACATCCTCCAGAAAACTTGACTGCATGGAAATCTCATTGCGTAGGATGAGCCTTCCTCAAAGTGTAGGTAAAACAGGATGATTGTTACTGAAGCCATTGGCAAAGGAATTACTCCCATACAGATCCACAGCAAGTGAAGTCAGATGCGATGACTGATTTTGTTGTGATTGCACCTAGCTCCTGTGCGCAGCACAGCTGAGATTTCACCCAGAACGCAGCTGGCTGTTTTGGCCAGGGTGTCCCTCGCTCAGGCTTGCACTTGGGAAGGGGCTCTCTCACATTTCTAGCCAGGCATGGAAGGAACACAGGTGAGTCTGTGCTCCCTGGCTGGGAATGATGAGCCAGGGTGGGGGACTGAGAGCAGTGCTCCCCATGGCACAGAGCTTTGTGGAGGGAGATGTGCAGTATGTACAGCCATCCCAGGGAAACCCGACCTTCAGAGGGCTGTGCTTCATTTTTTGTCCATTGTATGGTTCTAGTGGCCGGCACAGCATCTTCCTGTGTCCATGCAAAGTGCTTTACACATTCTGTATGTCACCACAATGTAATAATTAAAAATACACTGTCTTATTACACAGTTAGTGTGACACAAAAGTCCATTTATAAAGTTCCACCTATTTGTACTGGAGCTGTGTTTGCTCAGCTTAGAGATACACAAATACTGGTATGCCAGGCTTAATAGTATCCTAGCATTTTATTATTTTTTAATGAACCACTGTCATCACCTCCTCCAGTAATTGTTTTTCTTGTTCCTGTATTCCTAGACAGTTAGCCTAAGTGGGTATAATGGGATAATTTCCATTCCAGCAATGTTTTGTCACGTTAAATGGTGCCTGGTAGCTGGTACATCCTTAACACATGGAGTTTGACAATGTGTATGGTGAGACCCACACCAGAGTGATGCCATACTCTGCATTTTCACCTCCAAAACGAGGCCATATTTTTGGTGACATGGAGTAGGAGCAATTACATAGAAACATTTGTGGAGAATTTCTGGTCTAACATTAGGTAAGGAGGTTTAGCCAGCAAACTTCCACCAAAGTGGCACCTAGCATCTTGCTTTCTTGGCCAGAGGTGCTTCAGACCGCAGGCATGTCACATCAGCATCGCCAGTAGTAAAATGTCCAGCAAGAGGAACATCAGCGGAGCTTGCTCTCATCGTATAAACCCAGGGCTGGATATGGACTCAAAGGTCTCAAAACAGGGCTGTGGGTGCAAGGATCATGCCCTGCTGGAAAGAGGAAAGTGGAATGAAGGCCTGGGCTTGACCAGCATTGCCGGGATGCCTGCAGAGCTCAGGCTAGTGCTAGTGGCAGCGGGAGGGGAGCGGGGCAGGGAGCATCCCGCTCCAGGGAGTGCCCTCACCCTCCAGTGCAGGGAGCAGGGTCCGCCTGGCCCCTTTTACAGGTGTGCAGGGGAACAGGGGAGCGGCGGGCCGCCGGTGCTCTCCTCCCAAGCATGTGCGCTCCAGATGTGCCAGGAGTGAAAGCCAGCCAATAAGGAGTATTATTTATAATAATAATAATAATAACAATATTAATAACATAAGAACATCTGGTAGTGTTTTTTTTCCATCTACCATTTGGCTGGAGGCAGAGCATCCGGGTGACATGACAATCGGTATTTCTGTTTCCAATTTAGCCCGAGCTCAGCTGCTGCAGTGACTCAGAGACAGGCTCCCCGGCTCGCCCCGCCCCCCCGGGGTCCCCCGCTCCTCCC
>NW_010559759.1:68114-84298 GCF_000687285.1 Phaethon lepturus
CTGCCACCGCCGGCAGCAGAAGCACCTAAAATCGTCTGGGTTTGGGTTTCCTTTATCACCTGTTCCATAGGAAATTGCAAGGAGGTTTTTACGCTTCCATGGCTCCTTTCCATCCCACCCTACGAGACAGTTACTCAGCTACAACGGTGTGCAGTTTCAGACAGGAAACAAAAGCTAGCTGTTTTGAAATCAAAAGAGAAGTGGTTGTATTACACATTTCACGCTATTGAAAGTATGTTTGGACTAAATACATATTTAAACCCTTTTGGTATTGTTTTGCATTCTAAGGCTTTCAAATGTGTCTAGTAAATGTATCACTTCCACCAACAAAGATTTCTGTTTTGACACGCAACTAACATCTAGCCTAAAAAAATAATGCTGTGATTAAAACAGTCCTCTAGCTTTTCTTTCCTCGTTATACGGACAGAAAGCTAAAAGCAAAATTATCCTGGCAGCTGCAGCTGCTGCTCCGAAAGAGTATATAGTCAGTTGTAGTAGAAATCCTTTTACCCATCCTGCTCATCATTAGTTTCTCCCAGTGAGTTGTAGGCTGGGGACTTGATTCCTTCGGGACCCAGTGCGTCCCGATGGATGGATTCCTCAGTCGTGGAACAGGCTCTCACTTCAAAGCAGATAACGCATTGCGCACAGACTCTCATCTGCTATAAATTTATACAGGTTGATGACAAACTTAAAACGTGCACTATTAAAACTTCATGTTCAAGAATAATGTTCATTTAAGTATTCGAACGTTCTCCCTCAAGTCATTAAAGACTGAGATTTATGTAGAGCAAATGAAGAGGCCCCCTTACGCCTTTGGAGGCGTGCATCCTGTTCCTGTCCTTGGGGTCAGCCAGCTCTGCATGTACGCTCAAGGACAAACTAGGCCCCAACATTCATTATATTTTCAAATTTGCATATGAAGCAGCAAAAGTTGCTGATAAACAGACAATTTAGGCCTTGTCCAATTATTAAAATCAGTTGCTTTAGATAAAATAAACCCATTTCTCCTAATGCACTTTACGCATCACTGTAAATAATAGGGTAGATTAAATCTAAGTATGCAGCTAGACCTCCTAGATTATGCAACAGAATTTGTAGGGAATGCAAGACTGCTCCCATCACCTTTGGCTCTAGTGCAGCGATTCTTAAAATAGGCAATGTGAAAATTTCAATAGTGCAGCGCTACTTGTAAGTGGCAAAAGCCAGGAATTTAGGTTAAACCTACCTCCAGCCTTATTTTAATCCCCACCTAGGCTACCTGTTGTCACAAATATTATTAGCATATGAAACCTGCTGACTGCTAAAGTTTGGGGAATTCCAGTAATGAAGGAGTTTCCGTACCCTTAAATCTGACACATTTTCTGAAGCAGATGCTCAGCTAATATATATTACAAAGCTCCCCTGGTTGTTTCAACGCTAACTTACCGTAGCCGAGAGCCTGGAGCTCTGACATATGAATACGGGGCCAGACTCTCTTCTCTTGGCCTGCAGAGCCAGTGGCTCCCCTTCCATTGGGGATGCTCCTGATGCCACCCAAGTGGGGACCCAATGCCTGCCTTTCTCCAGGATGCTGAGGCTGGCCCCGGGTGCAGTGATTATGGGGCAGCACACAAACAGACGAGACATTTGGCAGCTGAGCAGCCAGAAGAGAGGCGGGAAAGGCAGAGTGGGAATGAGCAAACCTGGGAAAAAGAAACTGGAAAGGAAGAGAGAGATGTAATCAGAAATAATCTGAAGCAATGCTGTTAATATGTAATGCATAACAGCATCCTTGATGACAGTCCAGGACACTCAGCTTGGGCCAGGGAACTGTCAGCTAGAAAGGAGCAAGTCGTTACATAGGTTCATACTATTAACAGTGACAGTGCTCAGTAAATCTTACCTTGTGCGCTATAAACAAGTTTTTATTCCTGTGGCTCAGGACATGTCCTTCCAAATCCAGAATTTGTCTCCCAGCTACACAGACCAGAGGTCCAGCTTTGCAGGCAGAACTGAAGCACTGCAATACTGAGCCCTGCACTGGTTGCATGCATTTTCTTAGCATAAATAGGTATGATTCATCTTCCTCTTGCAAGATGCTGAGCCTCTCAGTTCAATTTCTCCTCTCCTTCCCACATCCTACCTCTCCGAAACAGGGTCTTCCCTCCATTCTACAGGGCGTTTCCTTGCATAACAAGCTCTTTTGCTTTATGTGAACTAAAGAAGTATCTGTGACAGTCACCTGGGAGGGTGAGAAGTAGGTTCCAGTCTCTGTCTGAAAGATTTGGTGCAGTGGGAAAGTGGGATCTAGATCTCCGTGGTCTCTGGAGAGGTCTTGCAGCCTGGTGAGACAGTCTTGCCTCTGCTGGTGCTTCCTCTGAATGTGATAATTAAATCCTTGAACCCAAAGGTGGCAGCTTCGATGGGGAGACTGAGGTTCCTCACCACAAAGCTTTCTAAACCCTTTCTCCAAGAAGGAGGTTTAAACAGCCCTGGTTCCCCCTGGCAAAGGAGTGGTTTCAAACTGGGTGTCCCACAGACCAGGTAAGCAGGTAGAGCTGGAAGTGCCTAAATCCCTTCTCAGCCCTTTGGGGGTCTGCCTCACCTTACCATCAGAGGCAAGCACTGAGCCAGCCAGCCTTTGAATACCAAGTCTCTGTGCAGCAGGTGACTGAGCACCTTCAAGCAGAGATGGTCTGCTCCCCATGCCAATGTTTCAATAACTTATTACCAGGAAATCCTGAATATCAACATTGATTTTCTGGTAAGATTTTCATTGTTTTTTAAAATGCAGTTGTAGAAGGCTGCTGAAAGGTCCTGAGAGCAATGTGTGTTACGGTGTCAACATCAGAAATCTAGAGAGAATATCAGTGATTCACTCATATTTCTGCAGGCATGTCATAGAATCATAGAATTACAGAATGGTTTGGGTTAGAAGGGACCTTCAAGATCATCTAGTTCCAAACCCCCCGCCATGGGCAAGGACACCTTCCCAGGTTACTCAAAGCCCTGTCCAACCTGGCCTTGAACACTGCCAGGGAGGGGGCATCCACAGCTTCTCTGTGCAACCTGTTCCAGTGCCCCACCACCCTTTCATCTGAAAGAAAAGCTTGTTTAGTGCTGAGCATCATACTGCAACAGAAGGATGGAGAAATCAAATAATAGGAGAGGGCACACACAATTCTGGCCACACTAAAAAATATCCCTAGGAAAACATACTGCAATTTGGTTTTGTTGGTTTATGACTTTTTCAAAAGGTTGCCTTTGAGCATCACTCATAGGCAAGACATCTTCCTCTCCTTCTGTGCAAAAAAAGAAAAACCTCTCTCCCAAAAGAGGCCTGGAGCAGAGTAGACACAGTCTACCTGGCACTTAAATTTGGGAGTCTCCAAGAGCTTCAGGATCTTCTACAATGCCCACAAATTTGTTTGAACATTCAGACTTGTTCTTCAGTGGACAAAAACTGTTGACTAGATACCCTTGATTTCCAAAAATAATGTACGGCCCCCCTGAGCACTTGTGCATGCACTGAAATACTTGACACTTCCACCTATGTACTTCTGAGTGTTCTGGCCACAGGACCATGGATTACTGTCTTCTCAAAGGACACTGCTAGCAGTGAAGCTCCCTCTTGACACCAGGTTAGTGTTGCTGTGTGTTAGTGAGCTGTGGGCTCGTGCTGTAGGGGAAGGAAGAGAAAATAATTCTTGGATTCATAAAGAGAGGACCCTGGAGCGGTCAGTAAACGGGAGAAGAAGTGAAGATGACAGAAATCAGTACAATGCTAGTCAGCAAGCGACTTGGAGCACAGTCCTTTCCAACCTCTTTATAATGAAAAACAAAAGACTAAGGCTGGGGAAGAAGAGAAGCCATCCAGCCCTGTGAATCAGGATGGACAGTCCATCTCTGCAATGGCTAAATGAGCTGGTCCAGTTCCTACCACAAAATAGCAGAAGCTGGAGGGCTAAGCCCACTTAACTTTAACCAACTTTTGCTAATGTGGGACCTTAAACCACACGTTTTGGGGGGATCAAGAAACAAGAGTGCTACTGGCTGCATTACAATGAACAAAATGAGCAGCAAAGTGACTGCATATGGGTAATAAAAATAATAGCCAGTGGGAAACATGAGGAATCATTTAAATGATGCAAGAGAAAGGATATACATCCGAGTATATTTTTCATAGGCAAACAGATGAAAACTGGTCCTCCAGCAAAGCTGGGGTACAGCCAGGGACTTAGATGTTGCAATGTTTTAATTTGCAGATTTCCTGTTGCCTAGCAGACTCCTCAGCCAGGAATTAGACAGTCAAGATAGGATTCCCAGGGAGAATGAGGTGTTTTAGAATAGTATTCCTAGAAACCAGCACACTGAGCATGAAGTTATTTACACTGGCCTGGAGAAACCACAGAAGAACAGAACAGGATCACAG
The DNA here is from genome assembly GCF_000687285.1 of Phaethon lepturus. NCBI lineage: Eukaryota > Metazoa > Chordata > Aves > Phaethontiformes > Phaethontidae > Phaethon > Phaethon lepturus. The sequence continues at coordinate 72,529 of NW_010559759.1, forward strand.
TCAGAGACAGCAAAAATCTCCCTCTGCTCAGTCTTGAATCTCCTCCTGAAGGTAGGTGTTCAAGCCCAGTTAACCCTTTGCCACAAAAAGGCACTTTGCTCTCTTCTTCGCCTCCCATTGCAGTTGGTATCTCGGTAGCTAGATCACTCTCCACAAAGGAGGGAAACCTGCTTCAAGCCTCCACACTGCCCGATCTGTGGCAAGGATTTGGTCCTGACTGCTGCAGAGCACCCGCGAGCACCCGCATCAAATCAGGTTCACCTGCTCCCTCTCCCTCCCCCAGCAACTGCGCAAAGTGAAACGGCTTCAACAGGAGAAACTGAGGAAAGCTCACCTTAAAACATCATGTAAAGCAGAAAGCTGAATGCCAGCAGACAATATCAGAGTATGGCATTCAAATTTTTGTTCCAAATCACTAGAGAGTGTGAGTTTGCAAAAATACCCCACTTCCCAGGTCAACTTTCTGTCTACTGTGTAACATCTGTCCAATTCATCCTGAAAAGCCTAATTTATGGCTGCTTGCAAAAGCGAGACCCAGTTTGAAGATAAGTATGAAGGCCAACCTACAGCTTGTGATGGGGGAAGACATGCTCCATTTGAGAATTCCTGCAAGGACCTGGAGGTAAGTGGGGCTCTGAAAAGACTGGCCACACCAAGACTGAAGCTGCAGTAAGCTTGACAACAGACAGAGGTTTAGGTGGACAGCACGGCCTTTCAACTGTGCCTAGAAATCAGGATTTAGGTGCACTGAGAAATCTACACATCTTATACTAACACAACAATCCCCCAGCTGCCTTAATTACTCACAGTAACATGAAGATGCAGATGAACAAGAGTTTCAAGGCCAACTCTTTGTCAGCGTTTTCTCACCCCTGTATTAGGCATGGAAAACTGACGGACAGACTCTTGGTCTCTTCCCTTGTGCATGCTACCTTGTGAAAGCAGGCTCTGCTCTCCCTGAGGAAGTGAAGCACAGCTGTGTATTTCTTCTATATTGGATCGGTTGAACCCTGCGAGCAATTTACCTCCTCCTTAGGCTTCCTTATTAAGTGTACAAGAGTAATATTTATGTGAAATCAGCTGAGAGCTACATCCAAATAACAACTATCCCAAAGAATATTTATGTGATTTTATCCAGCTAACAGTAAAATGCTTCTGCATGAGCAGAGTGTATTTAAGTAATATTATAATATGGACAGATGTATATTTCTTGCAGGCAACCTCTCTGCTGATTTTCGTAGGTTCATCATTGTCAAATTTAGAATAATCTTCAAGATCTAGCCTTAGAAAATAATTCTGAAGTTGAAGAATTATATATGCTTCAGACTTATAATCTGATTTTTTGAAATTTAAGATAAATGTGCACGAAGTCATTTTCATAATGATGTTTACAATATGGCACCACTCCCAGTCTTAGATTCAGCCTCTGTGGCTGCCAGTGAAACTCTATTTCTTTCTGTAGGCAAGTAATTTTCAGTAGTGTCTTATCTAGCTCCTTAAGACAGGCTTCCCTACTAGATAAACCACTGGAAAGAAAGAAAACTGCAAACCCTTTTGACCAGAATGACTTGTAAACATACAAGCAAACGTGCTCTCAATAAACGAAAGAGCCTTTAAGTTAATGACAACACATGCCAATAGCCATCTTGTTTTCTGCTAAGAGAATATTCTAGACTGAAAGGACTGAGATAAGCAGGACTCAGTGCTGTTGATGTAGATGTTTGATTTGACCGGTTAATGAAATGTGCTTCAGAAAAACTTACTGAATCTGATCTGAGTGAGAAGAGTCAAAAATCAGGTAATTTTTCTGACCATAGGAGACCATCTCCCACCTCAACACTACCCCAGACTACTCCCCTGTTATAATTAAGGTTATGTGGGATACTGTTAGTGGCAAAACTCTGTCGAATAAACAGGACCTATTTAGCAATTGGCTGGATAAAACAATAGCAAATAGACCATGAAAGCAATAATCCTGTGCTGGCACAGATGGACACTGGATGATCTAATTGACCTTCTGCATTTGAACCTTGTCATCTGTCACTGGCTACGGGCTGCAGAAGAATGAAAAATGTGTAAGATGAAAACAGGTTTAACAATAGAAAAAGAAAACACAAATTCAAATGCAGAACGCAATACGATTGCTCAAGATGCAAATTATAACCAGACCCAGGGACAGATTAAGAAATGATGAGTATAGTCAGAGTGCCAGACTCCAAATAGTAGGTTACTGCAATGCCTCCTTTTTAACCCCACTCAAGTCACTTAGCCAGCAGTAAACTTCCTTTGCAGGACTTGGATCTCCTCATGTTCCAGATGTAGGTAGAAATGCCCATTCAAAGCCCCAGTTTTACTTCTAGGTCTACGGCACATTGGAGACAACAGCCTGGACTTCATTTTACAACTGAAAGAGTCACAGGAAGTAGCTCATCTCATCCAAGGCAGCTGGAGGCTAGATAAAACCCATGTCTGTGGAAGATGGTATAATTGACACATGACCTCTGAATACAGCTCTGTAAACTCTGATTTCCCAGAGTTTCTACTAGAGGCTATGCCAACTGCACTGCTGCAATTAGCTGAAAAAGAAAAAGCCTTGGATTTCTACTATAACTGGCCTGAAAAAGCTTTGGTTTGTAGAAAAAATTAATCTGCATTGCTTCCATTTCTGCTGATTTGTTGTCACTTTGTGCACATCCTGCAGCCAGCCCCTTTAGGCTAGCCACAGCCTAAAGACAACAGCACGCTAAGTGCTTCTCCACACTCTCTCCTTCAAGATGAACCATGAAAAGATTCTCCATCCTTTCCCCCAGGCACAGGCCAACCAGACAAAATACAGGAAAAGAGACTGTGTTCCTGCTCTAGAACTGCTCTCCTTCCTTCCTCTGAGAAACGTTGGATTTGCTTCTGAATTCCTGGTAAAGAAGCAATTCTAGTGCATGCCCACGTTTTCCACTGAAGCTCAAATGCAGAAATTTTATAAAAGAGAGAAAAGAAGGAAAAGTGCTTGTGAGGGGCCACAGCTCTGCTCTCTTGTCTCTGCTACTCAGCTCAAGGTCCACAGAGCACTGGGGTTTCTACAACATCAGGAGGTGGCTGGTAGAATGACCACACCTTTCTTCAAACATGCCCAGAGCTTCCAAAGGGGTTTGCTGGGAAACATCACTGTCTGCTAGAGAAAACAGTGGGAGTCAGTTCACCCAGCCATCAGTTTTTATGGGTTGGCAGGATCTACTGGCAGACACAAAGACATTTTTATTATCAACAGTTCTAATCAATTTGTTTGATTATAAGATTAAGCTAGGATTTTGCAAACTGATTAGCTCAATTGCCAAAGATTTCTTACTTATTACTGACCCTTCTATCCAACAAAGAGTGGGATACAGAAAGGTTCATAGACTTTTATAAGACTACATCATTCTTCAAGTAAGAAAGGTTGAAAAATACTATCCTTATTCAAAATATTCAAAGATGTTACAAATCCCCCTGCTCTCTGCCATATGACTTTCAAAGCTAAATTAAGAAGGGAAAAATATAACCTTAAAACAGACAGATCAACCTCTCCCAAAATTTAGCTGCAATAGAAATGGAGCTGGAACTATGAGAGTGACCCTTTATTTTGCAGTTTTCCAATTTCTTCTCTTGCAAGTAGAATTAACAGTAAGTTTAGGTTTATTCTGTTTCTCAGACTCTTCAGCAAAAGCAATTTCTGTCTTCTGTTGTCTCTAACAAAAGGTGCCCAATCTTAGCATTACCCCAACAGCTCTAATAAACAGTTACGGGTCTCCACTGAACAATTTCTTTACAAATCAGATTGACACAGAACAATTTCTTTCGCCAAGAAAACCAAGAATTCAGCCAAAAAAAGACCAAAAAACACCCCTTTCCCCTGAATTTTCAGGCAAACACACAACTGTAATAATATTTGAGCATATTTTATCATCAAAATCAACTACTTCACTCTTAAACAACTTACATTATTTAGCCAACCATCCAACTAAACTGCTGGTCTGTCCAAACAATTAGTCATATTTTAAACCAATGATAACAGGCAAGATCATGGTTTCCATAATAAATAAAGTGATCATTTTTAGTAGAAACCATACTTTGTATCTGTTTCTCCAATACATATGTTATTGTATGTATATTGATGTAGTTAATACTCAGATGACAACCGATGGAGAATAGAAAAGAAACCGAGGCTGGCGTAGATCCTACTTCATCCTGAGTTTCTGCTTCTGGGACAGGAGTCAGGAAAATGAAAGGTCTCGGTAAACTTCATTCTGTCATAAGTAATGAGTAGGAAAGAGGAAGGTGAACCCACAAAGAAACCAGAACAAGATGAGATCCTGGGGTTTCAAACTCTCTTCCAATTCATATAAACAGAGGCTATTTCCTTTGGGTTTAAATCCCTACCCCACCTTATTGCTCTGTTGCACGTTATAAGTAGAGGTCCCGACCATTTACCTGACTGATTTACCACAATATGTTCCCAGAAGAATTGCAATCACCAGAAGAACTCAGGTCATCAGTGCCTAGCGCAAGAGATCGGCTGCTCTACCACCTGCAAAGGGGTGGGCGCTTTTATTGGTGTGAAGCAGACACATTTAGAGCCAAGCACATAGCACATCTTGGTCCTTTGAAGCCCCATACCTCATGGCACAATGTCTTGCTTCCTCAGAAGAGGTATTGACAGCACAAAATAAAACAGCTCAATACACCAATGCTGGCTTCCCACCATGGTGGGGAGAAGGGGAGAAGGGATGGCTTTCTTGGCCTGTGATACCCGGCACAGATCCCTTTCCCCTCTAACCGCCCATCCAGGCAGGTGCTAAGAGGGGACCCGTCACTCATGCCAAGCTGCTGGTATGTCACCTCGAAGCTGGTCACAACAAGACCCCCTTTCTCACAAGAACCAGCTGAAACAAAGACTTGGGGCTTTCAGAACACAAACCCAGCCTCTGGTGGGGTTTTTTTGGGCTGGGTTTTGTTGTTTGGGTTTTGTTTTTTTCAGGCAGTCATTTATGTAACAGGGAGCACCTGAACTAACTGAAATCTAAGTAACGATGTGGGGAAGGGAGAGGGGGAGGAAAGGGGAAAGGAGTGGAAAAGCTTGGTCATCAGTAATTCCTTACCTATAATAATTTCTCAAGCTGGCTAAGCACCTAAGCATCTGCAAAACTGTATAGACTGAAATCTTTCTCTGGATCACCTCCAAGACATTAATTAGAGCATTCAGAATTTAAAAATATGCATAAACAATTATAATTAATGAGATTACAGATTTCGTGAGATCCCATCGTTTCCAACTCAACCTAAGAACAGCAATTTTGCAAGGGTCAGTTGCCCTTTCTTATCCAACGGACTTGCGCCAATGTAAAATTACTAAGTGGGAGGAGAATTAAAGCATGTTGCTGGAAACTGGACAATTTAAGTCTCTGGAGATATACATCTGGTTTTATAGTTCATTCTTTGATATTTTTCTTTAAAAGCCTGAAAAAGTACAAGCAATTGAATACCAATTAAACCGTTACAGTGTCTGCAGGGCTTTTTTTCAATTACAGGTTCAATAACCTACATGAGGCGTTTTAGTTACTTCTACAGAGTTCAGATTTACAACCCACACAAACATACGCAAACCTTTGAATGCTGAAAACCCTGGTTTACAAAATCCCAAATTGAGATCAGTTTTGAGGAAACTAAGAAGCAACAGTGCAGTTATGTACCTGATAGGACAGACAGCAGATAGGGATCATTTTGGAGAAAGGCACCCCTTTTGCCCTGCTCAGAACAGCTATGTTTCTGACAGTGAGTCAAAGTGAAGCACGTGCAGCCATTGTAGCTACAAAGGCATCCTAGAGTTACGGCAGGGACTACTGCAAAGTTACAGCACTTGTGCTTTGAGTTATAAATAAAGCAGCCTGTGGGACTGGGTGCTTAATGTTTGCCATTCAACAGATATTCTTTACCCCCTTTTTCAGAACTTAGGTATTAACACAAAAGATTAGTTGGACACTTTAAAAACTGCCCTATCCAACTTTCCAGGCACTCCAAATCTACGAAGCAAAAGGCAGCTGGTACCACAATAGAGTCTTTGGGTACCAAGCTTACAGACTGGCAAAACCTTAAGCCAAGAAGTGGTTAGATTTCCTGCTCTCGGCCCAGACTATAAAGAGGATGTAATATTTCATGGTTAAAGATTGCCATGGAAGATATTTGCCTGCACTTTTTTAAATAAAGTCTATTTGGCAGCTATAGGGAAATGGACCATTAGGTATTTTTCCATCTCTAGCATCTATTATTCTAATTTCATCTAGGAATAGCAGTCCAGTATCCATCTGTAGCAGTGAAGGCTAGAAAGGTAGAGTTAAGCACAGACATAAAAACACAGGCTGCTGGAACAGCCAACACAATCAGTTGTCCATATCTGGTAGCGAGTAATCTGATAGTCTAGCCTCTTACCTTTAAGACTGAAAATATCCATCATCATAGAGTGGGAATTCAGTTCTAGAAGAACAAACAGAAAACTTTGAAAATAATCTTCTAGGCATGTGCTGGAGGTACCTCACCACCCTGTCCTCTCTCTTTGCACTGATGTGTTGTATCCTGTGAAGAAGGCTACGACAGACTCTCTGAAATGTTGTGATGTTTTTCTCTTCACCTTGTCACAGCTCTGCTGAGTGATGGAGGAGGATTTGAATGGTCTATTCTCTCTGGAGTGAGAGAATAGTGTCAACACTGCTCTAGATTTCAGATCTGGCAAAATGTGCCTGAAGGCGACATGGTAGACCAGTAAGTTTTAAATGACATCTCCGTTCTCATATGACTCCTGTGAAGGTCTGCCATTAATAAGATAAAGCTTTCCTAAAAATTAAAATGTTATTCTTGTGTCTCTCATACTGAGTATCTCAGCACAACACTGATTTAAATAAAGCAGGCACTTATTTTAGATGTGGAGTGATAAGCACCAATTACCAGTTTTAATGAAATTCTGTGAGTACGTTTTAGTCCCAGCACCATCAGTGCTCACAGACTAGCGATGCTCTGTAGATAAATTAGTCTTTCTTGACATTAGCAATCACAAACATTCAGTTTTTTTCTTTGGAAACCCTAACACACTTGGGTCTTTTGTGGAAAAAATCTTTCAGACAAGCTTTGAAGATAACCAGTACAATAAAGGATTAATTCTCTCTGTTTCCTAGGCCTTGATCTGTTTCCTGTAGCTCAGTATAAAATAAAAAGTACCTTCCTTACAAACAAGTCAGAGTGAACAAAACCAACTGTGCAGATTACAACCTTTGACATTTTACTTGAAGATCATACTAATTGCCCAGAAAAATGTAACAATCATTGACAAGTCTGCTTGCATTGTTGCTCATGGTAGCAAACCGTTTACATAACCTGCATTTTTTTTCAAGAGAATGTGCAGTATATTGTGGACAATTACTTTATAGTATAGAATTTTAAAATCAGTCTTTCTTTCATGTATTTTCAGTACACTCTTATGGATCATTGGTTCTTTACAGTTAGAAAGCAAATGAATGTAAACAGTGCTCACAAGCACTAAAATATTAAATGCTGCAACAGAACCCTACAATATTACGAGTTTCATAGATATATCCAGATTTAGATTTACAGATCTAGAACACTTTGCTTCACCAATCTCCTAGCACAGAAAAGAAACCCAGTGGACATATGGCACTGTGAGTTGGTCGTGGTCAACCCTAGAAGAAAAGATGGTGGAGTGTTTTGGGAGCTAGCCTGAGACTTTGGAGATGTTCATTTTCCTGCTCCATCATGATGTCATGTGTGACCTTGGGCAAGTCACATTTCTAAGATGGGAATAAAATCTATTTCATAAGGATCTTGTCAGGACAAATGCAGTCAAGAATGCAAGACACTCAAATCATAGAATCACAGAATGGTTTGGGTTGAAAGGGTCGTTAAAGATCATCTAGTTCCAACCTCCCTGCCATGGGCAGGGACACCTTGCACTAGATAAGGTTGCTCAAAGCCCATCCAACCTGGCCTTGAACACCGCCAGGGAGGGGCCATCCTCAAGTTCTCTGTGCAACCTGTTCCCTCCAGTGCCTCACCACCCTCACAGTAAAGAATTTCTTTCTAATATCTAATCTAAATCTGCCCTCTTTCAGTTTAAAACCATTACCCCTCATCCTATCACTACATTCTCTGATAAAAAGTCCCTCCCCATCTTCCTTATAGGTCCTCTTGAAGTACTGGAAGGCTGCAAGAAGGTCTCCCTGGAGCCTTCTCTTCTCCAGGCTGAACAGCCCCAACTCTCTCAGCCTGTTCTCACTGGAGAGGTGCTCCAGCCCCTTGATCATCTTCATGGCCCTCCTCTGGACCTGCTTGAGCAGGTCCATGTCTTTCTTATGCTGGGAGCCCCAGAGCTGATGGTTTATATAAGTACATAAAATAATTATGCAAGGTCTGTGGCTGGAAGCTTTGCAGGGTAAGGAGTCCCAGGTTCCCATAAAATTTGTAGAAAGAATGGCCACAGCACTATATAAAAGGAGCCTTCACACTGAATTCCTGAAGGCAGATGTTCCACACAGGAAGATGTTCTCAGCCTCAGAGACAAATGCCAACCTGCCCCTTGCACACAGAAAACTCCTTCAGGCTTCAGGTAGGATATAAAATCTGGGGTACCTATGACAGTCACAACTGCTGCTCTGTCACTCTTGTACCGCTCCATCGTCTCAGCATGCAGGGTACAAATACCCCCACGAGTACATACATAGCATCTCGCTCCAAACACCTCCCAAAACTCCTCTGCGTGCTGCTGTGTGCTGGATAACGCACTTAACCTGCAACACAACGCTGCTGCTCCCCTATACTGTTCAGGGTGGGATTAATTAGTCAGTGACTTCACACATTGAGTCTGGTTTATGTCCTGCTACTCAGACCTTTGTCCTGTCTCACAAACCACACCCAGAGAGCAAAAAAACCCCAGCACACCCTCACACCAGCTACCCAGGCATACTTTGAAACACCTGGGTCAAAACATTGCAGCATCTAAAGTAAAGGAACCCCAAGCCACCCCTCAGTTGACAGACTGAGAGGAAAGAACTGATTTCAGTAACCACTAAGATGCAGATGCAAATGCAAATAAGACATAGACCAAAAGGGCCAGTTTCACAGGGTTGGAAAATATGAGCCAAATCAGCTTGGAGAGAGAATTTTTGAAAGGAAAGTGAAGTAATAATTAGGAGGTACTGAAAAAGAGAGCACTGAATATCTAAACATCCACAACCACACACACAAAAAAAAGAAATTTTTGCTGCTGTGAGACACACTGAGGCTGGGCTTTTGTTCACCTTAAAAGCCTCCAGAACCTGAAGAGAGGCTGCAAGTGTCCCTGGGCTGCAAATCTCTTCACGCCCCTCGAAGGTGCTAAAACCCATGGACAAAAAGCCCAGTTGTGGCTCCACTACTGATCCTCAGGGTTCCTCTTGGTTAACTCTGGCACACCCTGTCCCCAGAGCACAACAAGAGAAGAAAGCTTTCAGCAGCCACAACATAGTTCTTCATTTAAAAGAAAGACAGAGTAAGTTGCAAGTAAGTAAATAACCCCCCAAGGTAATCCTTCTGACTTTAGTTTCTTTCCTTTTCTCAAAGACATGGCCAATCTATGTTTAGAAAGGCAGCTGATTTTTCTTCAACCTTCTTCAATCAGGCAGATGATTTTTTCTTCTTCAACCTTCCACAACTTTACATTTAACAATCCCACTGTGACACAAAAGAGCATCAGCTGCTTTCCTTCTCCTGCCAGGAGGTTCCTGGGTGACTCAGCAAGGAACTGCACAGTCTCCACAGTCAGCCTGAGGTCTAGGAGCGATGTGACAGAGACCACAGTTTCACGACTACAGTGAGCTGATCTAACAGCTCACCTCCAATGGAATGACAGAAAATTCACTCCTTGCAGTAATATTTTTCAGCAAAAAGAATAGTTTTCTTATGGCTTAGTAAGATGAACCTGCACAAGACAAGCTCCCGTAAGAACCAGAGTCAGTGCAAGAGTGGGCGACTCTGCTGAGCACAGCCTGAGAAAAGCCAGGGCCGGGGAATAGGGAAAAGGCACAAAAAGCCTCTCCTTTCAGCAGCACTGCACTGTCACATTAGCTGCCCTGCCTGCGAAACCGCAGGCTGAGGACTTGCTGCGGAGCAATAACTCATCTGCCGAACCTTTCATGAAATGCAGTCTGCCACTCCCATGCAGGATTCGTATCTCACCCATCAGCTCCCCAAAGTATCATACATATAAATTAACAATCTAGTGAAAGGGGAAATAAAATTAGCTGTACAAATGTTTAGATAACTCATGATAAAAGGAGAAGTAGGCAGCAACTCATAGAAATCATAAGCCAGAAAACTGGTAAGGTGGCCAAAAAAGCAAAGGGGAATAAATTCTGTGACCACCAAAAGACACTAAGAAAGGAGAGATTTTGATGTTTGAGTGTTTGCTCCTCTGTGTGTTTGCTGAATTCTTGTTTTTTGCTGTATATCAAAAATAAATTGGTTCATTTTCAGATGGACAAAGTAGGTGAAAATGAAGAGGCAGAACTGTTCATAAATATTCTTACCCAGCACTATAGAAGCAGCAGCTGACATGCATATATGAACATAAAGAGAATTAACTGACCTCACTGTAAACAAAGAATTTCAGTAAAAAAATAGATGTTACCAACTAGAGTAATTCTTAAATGAGCAAGTCTGAGTCATCCACATCCAAGAGCTCTAGAAGAGCAGACTGACGTGTCTGGACTCATTCCTCTCCATTGACTACAAGGGGGCTAATGTGACTGCTTCAGATATAGATGTTGACATGAAAGATTAGGTGATTCAAACCTCAGTCTAAATATTGTCAGTGTGTTGCAGAAGCTTAAGAAATCTGGAATAAAGCAAATGTTGTGCCAGTTTGGTAAAAGACAAAGTATTGGCCTGCCAACTTGATCAGTGGTACCAATCTTGATATAGAATCACAGAATCTTTGGGTTGGAAGGGACCTTTAAAGGCCATCTAGTCCAACCCCGCTGCAGTGAGCAGGGACAGCTTCAACTAGATCAGGTTGCTCAGAGCCCCGTCCAACCTGACCTGGGATGTTTCCAGGGATGGGGCATCTACCACGTGTCTGGGCAACCTGGGCCAGTGTACCCAGTTAATAAAGTTAAAAAATTAAAGGAGATTAAAACAATACCAGTCAAACTGGGTATCTGGAAAGCAGGCTTTCTCAAACCTGATGCAACCCTGAAAGCCTGCTATTTGAAATTCTAAAAAAACCAGAGTATTTTATGGTTTAAACAACCCAAATTTTGGAAGTGTCATTCCCAGACCATGCCTGATTTCCATAAATCAAGACAGAAGGAAAATGAACTATTTTGTCCCATTCATTGGTAATGACTTAAATGGATAGCTCTTGGTAATTAGGTATACATTTCTAAAGTAGAAATGATCCCTAGTGAGATGAAAAATCACAGGTAGGATTAAAAAATCTTCCATATCTTGTTGCTCTTCTAGAGTTGAATGAATTACAAACTTTTATCATATTAAACTAAAATTGTATAATATTCATAATTTACTAGGTTACTTTTTTAAAAGCTTTACCTTTTTCAGGGAGTTCATTTCAATCCACTATCACTGTAAGAATCACACAGGCTTTACTGTCAACAAAGAACTTCCTATATTATCTTTTACCTAAATTCTCTTCTCTGAATGGCACACATTATTATCACTGAATACAGCAGGAAATGCT
>NW_010559759.1:84329-84986 GCF_000687285.1 Phaethon lepturus
TTGTGGCTTAGGTTATCAAATTTTAGATTCTGACAGTCCAGCCTAAGAGTTACAAGTTGATGGAAAAGCAAAGCAACCCATTAAAATATTTTTTTTATTATTTCAAAAGCAGCATTCAAGACCTGCTGATTGTTGATAATTAGAAGAAGATTAAACAATATATCTTTAAAAAGAAGCATGTCCAAATTCATGCCTTGTTTTTACACTAATACTATAAACACATGAATTGTGGCAGTTGTTTCCACGGGCACAATCTGAAGGCAACAGCTTTATAAAGAACTTGTAAGGAGAATACATTATCCTGAATAACTTCCTGCTCATAATAGGGTGAGTAGAAAAAAATCCACTTGCTGTTACAGAACTTAAAGTGCATTTGCAAAGGTGGCAGTCAGGGAAGAAGTAATTCTTGCTCACAAACTCTGCACATTTGGTATGGAAATATGCAAGACGATGGCTGAAAGTATGCCCCAGTGCTGCCTCTCCTGACTGAAAGGCAGGCTGGACTTCAGCTCCCGCTTTCTGCCTCCTTAAGACTACATCCATCCCTACCTCAAGGCATCCTGAGAAGGAAAGAGCTCGGTCACGTGGATTTCCCCTGTTCCTTCAAAGCAGCTGGGAGACAAGTCAAGGGAGTCTGTCAAGCACCTGCTCGCACCT
>NW_010559759.1:85017-85935 GCF_000687285.1 Phaethon lepturus
TAATGGTGACAAGGAGCACACCCTTCAAAAACAAAGCCCTGAGCCGAGTGGAAAGGAGTGGAAGGGGAAGGTCTCCTGCCAGAGATCAGAGGGACTGCATGGCTTTCAGTGCCAGCAGGCACAGTCTGGAGACAGGAAACACTGTCCCCCATAATGCCTGAGCAGCGGCCACCTCCTCCACTATCTTCAGATTCACCAGACGTTTTACGTGGTCCATCTGGGAGAGCTGCTGTTGTTCATAATGATGAACAGAATATGCCATAAATATAATTAGCAGCATTCCTCTCCGCGCAGGAGGTGCTCCGGGCAGGACAGCAAGGCGCCCGGAGCACCTGCAGCGAAGGGCTCCTGCCATCCCCTCCGGCAAGAGCTGGCACCCGAGCCAAGGTGCTCACAAGAAGCACCTTTCAGACGTCCTTGTGAGCTGCAGCCTCGCACCTGGGTCGGGCGCCCGCTGCCAGCGTCCCAGGGCACTGCCCGTGGTCGGAGCACTGCCCTTTCTCTGCCTCAGCGTGGTCACGGAGAGAGAAACACACTGAGCAAGGTCTCGGCAAGCTCACAAGCTTCCAGAAGACTCTCCTGGAGAGAGGGAGGAGGGGAACACAGGCCACATACCAGAGGTAGAGCTGTCCAATTTTTAAAAATTAATTTAATTGTTTGTGGCAGTAGGAGAGCTTGCAGCTGCCGGCTCCAGGAAGCCTGGACAGCATGAAAACATGGCGCCAACGCTGCCAGAATTAAGGCAAGCGAGGTGAGCGCCCAGCTGCCGGGCCTCGGGGTGCTCGATGGCTTCGCGTCCCCGAGGCGGCAGGACTGCACGCCCGCCTTTGCCACTTTGAGCAGCTACTTCCCAGCATGGCAGCTCCTTCTAAAATGCACGCCGGCTCTTAGCCTGAGGAGGAGCTGGTATGAGAGAGC
>NW_010559760.1:0-11911 GCF_000687285.1 Phaethon lepturus
GTGGATCCCATCAGGCCCCATAGACTTGCGAGTGTAACGAGGGTGGTTAAACACTGGCTCGGGTTGCCCAGAGAGGTGGTAGCTGCCCCATCCCTGGAAACATTCAAGGTCTGGTTGGAGGGGGCTCTGAGCATCCTGATCTAGTTGAAGGTATCCTTCTCATTGCAGGGGGGTTGGACTAGATGACCTTTAAAGGTCCCTTCTAACCCAAAGGTTCTATGATTCTGTGATTACATCTTTAATATCATCAGCAGTATTAACATCTCACAAGTAATAAAAAGAACTTTAAACTCTTAAGGAAGTGTCACTATACATAGTTTTGATCCAAGGCAAGAAGACTTTTTCATCTGCTATTACAAAATGAGCCAGTGTTTCTGCAGTTTCATGTACTAAACAGTACTTGCATATAAATTTGCTAAAATCAATAAATGTAATGTAACATAATCCTATAGGTTTTAGAAACAAATTGAGATCTGATAAGAGCTTCTTATTTAAGACTAGGGGTGTAATGTAACTGCTTTGTGCAGCCAATATTGTTGTTTTTTCTTGTTTCTAATTCCTATAAGTAGAAAAAAATCTTTCTTGAATGATTTTTCTTGAAAAAAACCCAAACAGTAACTTCAAAACAGAAATTTTGAATTATTGCTTTTACAAAAGAAATAGAGAATGCAATGCTTTCTTTTTACTCCTCTTTGGGGATGTAAGGAAAGTAGTGAGTAAGAAAATCAGTGTTTAATTTGGAATCTGAATACACATCTCACCTTCCAGAAGATTGTTATCACTATGGTACATTTGTAGGTAAAGACAGTATACTTTCATCAGGCGTATTGGTATGCTTGGATAAATATACAGGTTTCAGATATGAAGTAGGAACATCAGACTCCGAAACAGATACAACAAATACTGTACTTTATCAGCTTTTCCTCTCTTTGCTCCTGCTGACACCTACTCTAGTTCTCAGCCGTATTTCCTTTCAGAGATGGCCTAATGCACAACTAAACATGCTCTAAACAATTTTTGGAATTTGTAAAGCTTTGAAATCTTCTGTTTCTATTTCAGATATGAAGAACTGTGTGGGTGTCTGAAAGTGTGGCTAATATTCTCACATACACCAGCTGGTGAAAATCTTTAGCTACAAATCTTGTACTGTCAAAGATTTTAGACCATAAAAAACACGGCAAAGCACTAACATTGTTTCACAATGAAAATAATTCCCTGCTATCTACACAACCACAAAAGTCTCATGTTGATGTTTATGGTAGGTTGACCTTGGCTAGAGGCCAGGTGCCCACCAAAACTGTTTTATCACTCCCCCTCCTCAACTGGACAGGGTAAAGAAAAAATATAACAAAAGGCTTGTGGTTCAAGATAAGAAGAGATGGAGACATCATTCACCAATTATCATCATGGGAAAAATGGACTCAACTTGGGGAAATTAATTTAATTTACTACCAATCATATCAGAGTAGGATAATGAGAAATAAAAGTAAATCTTAAAAACACCTTCCTCCCTGCCTTTCTCCCCAGGCTTAAATTTACTCCCAATTTGCTCTACCTCATACCCCCAAGCAGCACACGGGGATGGGGAATGGGGGTTGCAGTCAGTTCATAACACATTGTCTCTGCCGCTCCTTCCTTCTCAGGGGGATGACTGGATGACTCCTCACACTGTTGCCTTGCTCCAGTGTGGGGTCCCTCCCATAGGAGAAAATTGTCCATGAACTTCTCCAGTGTGAGTCCTTCCCATGGGCTACAGTTCTTCACAAACTTCTCCAGTTTTGGTCCCTTCCATGGGGGTCAGAATTCTTGCCAGCAAACCAGCTCCAGCATGGGCTCTTCTTGTTCCATGGGTCCACAAGTCCTGCCAGAGCCTGCTCCAGAACAGGTTTCCCACAAGGTCACAGTCTCCTTTGGATATCCACCTGCTTCACTGTTAAACTCCATGGACTGCAGAGGGACAGCCAGCCTCACCATGGTGTTCACAACAAATATTTTATCAAGTACCCTGAAAAGATTTTGACCCTTGGTATTGTGTAAGATAGCACATTACCCACTACAATACCAAGTTTGAAATTGCCTTTAATATTTACCATCTTCACAGCATAAAAAGTAAGGGGGTTTATATGATATTATATAAATGATTACATTTCTATTGTACACATCTTTGGGAAATGGTGTTTATACAAAGATATTGGATGGATTAATAAATCCTCATGTGTTTGAAATAAAAATGATTAGGTTCCTAGCCAATATACCAGACTTTATAAAAGAGCCGAAATTAATGGCAAAAAAGACCTACATAGGTCTCCTAGCACAGTCTGTTCTCTAACTGAGATGAGCTCTGTATAGCCTCATTTCAGTGAGGGTCAAATGATGGTCATGATATTTCCCTTGGGTGGCTTTTTCATAATCCAATAAATTTAATAATTCAGAATCTGTGTATGAATATTTCACTCATAAGTTTTCTCTTCCACATGTTGTGTTTTATCATACTACTGTTTAGAAATTAACATACTTTTGGTTGGAATACTGATTCAATATTTAGTTTAGATAATTTTTAATGGTTCACTTTGTTGCTTCTAAGCATATGTTGTTTGAACACGCCAGACAAAAAAAAAACAGCCTTTTTTTTCTATTTCAGTGCGGGACAAATTCTTATTTTCAAGTGTAACACTTCTCCCAACACAGAATAACTTTGATCAGCTAAGAAAAATGTTTTTCAGCTACTGTTCATCCATTAGTTTGGCTTCAACAGGAACTGAAGCACTTACAGGCTGATTTGTAATTTGTTTTCTATGTCTTGAGGCACAACTAAACACCTCCTACTTTTGATGTAGTTGTTCTCTGTTTAAATTTCCACAGACATTTTTTCTGGAACTTATTAACATCTGGAGGTTCAAGCACTTTGAAAAATGTTTGAGTAGATTAATTTAGAAAGCAGCTTTGGTGATCTTATCACAAGTAATCAATTCTCAATTGTTTTCTAAGGTCATTCTCCTTATTGACATTTTTAAGAAACATTATTTAAATTTATTTCAGAGAGAAAGGTATAAAGATTTTCAAAATGTATCTTTAAAATAATGTATTTTTAAGTTGAGCCTTTCACAAAGTTCAAAGTGTTATGTTTACTATGAGAAATGGGCTAGTGAAATTAGATTATTTAATTTCTTTATCCAAAATGCAAGGAAAAAAAGCAGCCAAATAAACAGAACTGATAGATGGAAATAAATGACACAATAACATTAAAAAAAACTAGTAATTTTCTACTTTAAAATGTGATTTAGTCAAATGTAATACTGTATCCTGTGGATTTTGGTCCTTTTTTTCTGCTTTCAATCCTTAACAAGTTTTATGTTAGAAAGCTTTATTGACTTTTGATTTTCGTTTCACAGTATTTTGATCTTACTGTATGATTATGTCTTTTTTTTTTTTAATCAGCATATCACTGGGGAGGAAAAGACTGAAGGATAGTATAATGCTGCTAAAATCTGATAAGGCCACATGATCTAGGAATTTATTCATAAGCCAGTCTGTCTATTCCCCACCCCTCTCTTTAAGTGAGTGATGCAAAGGAACAGACTTGGAAATTCAAGAACCTTTTAGCTATTCAGCTAGCTGAGATTATAACTTTTGGTGTTTTGATCTGGGAGTTTCATCAAATTTTTTGTCAGATGCAGACTGTAATTTGCAATGAACAAATTCCATTTCCTGGTAACTAGATCAGATATTTTAAAAAATTATGAAGGATCATATTGACCTGAAAAGTAATACTTATTCTATTTTTTTTTATATCTAGAACTCTTTTTAATTTTCTTTAGTATACTTGTATTCTATGACACTATGAGTAGAACTGAAAATTGAGACAGAGGTCTCATCTTTGAAATCCAGACTTCCATCTGATCTGACATTTAGAAAGAAAAATGTAATAACACCTGTTACATTCAATACTAGTTCGGACATCCTCAAACTTCCTCTTTTGTTATGCTCTTTCCTACCTTGTAAAGATATACTTTGTTTTAAATTCATCAATGCAAAATTTAAAAATTTAACCAAAGCTGGTAACTATTTCATGAAATCTGTTATAGAAGACTATCAAAGCATTTCACACATAGAAAAAATGGAAGATTAGTGGTCAGCTGGTCTGATTTTGAGAAAACTTAACCAAGGTACATTTTACATCCCTGGTTTTGAATTTTTTATGACATCAGTCAAATGAAGAGACAGTTTAGATTAATATTTGGAATGATTTTAAAATGAAGATTCAGAATAAATATGTTTTAATCAAAATCTAACTTATTTACCCAGTGATTCTCCAGAAAAGATGGAACTAGAGACTAATAGTGCTCTTACTCAAGTTCTTTCAAGAATTTGGCTCCAATGATGTGTTCGTTTCCTTCATCAAAGTTATTTATGGGTACCATGAATGAAAGAACATAAATCGTAGGGTTATTGTTAGACTTTATGGCCACTGTCCAAAACCAGAATTTAAGATGCATCCCTCCTCCCTTTTTCTACTTATAATTCTATATGGTCTTATAAGATGATTCTTTGTTCTGCAGGTTGCAATTCTGCTTCTGTACAACATGCAGAGATACACACCAGGTTAAATCTAAACATATCTCAGATTAAAGCCAAATTTGCTGAGGTCCAGAAACTCCAATCCCCAAGGGTCTACTCCAAAAATCTTGCTTTGAGAAGAAAAGAGAATTTGGTCAGGAAGCTGTGTTATCAAAAAAATTTTATGGACTCCGAAGAGGTAAATATTACTTAGGAAATCCTGTTACAGACAGCAGGGATGTTAAATTTTATTAGGATAGACAATGCCCAAGAGGGACCTTGGTTGTGTCTTAGTAATTAAAAAAGTCATATAATAGCAGAAAATTCAATATTCTATCTGTTTATCTATTTTACATGAAACATTGAATAAAAGCTGAATTAATTATATGAGTAGGAAACTGTGTTTACAATGCATTATTAAAGACATTAGACTAGAATAATATACAACTGAGATAACATGACCATGTTTGCTAGGAGCATAACCTATAGTATCTTGATTACACTTCTGCAGTTCTAGATACATTATTGAAATAATTTCATCACAGCTGTTTCAGAAAATTTTCTGTAATATCAGATTTCTTTGATCTCTTACTCTTTTTCATTTTTTTCCCATGTGGAGAAGCTATATGTGTAGTTCAGTGTTCTGATGGTGGTGGATTTTTTTTTCTTTCCTTTTTAAAGTAACTTTAAGAATTTAATGGAAGTAAAGGCAGAGAAGCACAGGATGTGTTCAAAAGGAAAGCATTTTGCCATGACTACTAGTTCATATAAGAAATGGGTCAGTCACTAAAAAGACTTAAATTTCCACTTTCAAAAGTGATCTTTTTTTTTTTCTAGTGAGTGATCTCGACTAATCCATTTCTTACATGAAGACCTTGTTCTGCCCCAAATGGCAAATGTTACTTCCCTCTTTCCAAAATGATTTAGTTTATAGTGTGGAGAAGGACTATCTATAAGGATACAATGATTATCTATAAGATTTTGGAAGTTAAGATCACTGATAACCTCAAGAAACTCCTTTAGATTATGAAATGAATCAGTATTTAAGCAAAATGAATTTTAGGAAGACTCCTGAACTCCCTGGGAGTTCCTTGCACCCATAAGCAGGTGGTGGTAGGCAGGAATCACTCTGGTGTCACTCAGAAAGGAACAGAAGAAGAAATAAAGTTTGCTTCCCTGTGTATGTCTTTATACAGGTGTTGGTGACAGAGGAGAGATTAATTTCTATCATTTGCATGAAAAGGACAAAAAATCACAATGATCCTTCCTGGACAGATTCAGAAAGGAGCCCATAGCTGAGGAAACAAAGGTTTGCAGATAGCTTTCTTTTGGACAGCTTTGGATAATCAGTGATGAAGACACTGGAGTAGGCTAAAATCTGTCTGAAGTAAAAAACCTTGAACTGGTTTGATTCTTTGTGCATCTATTCTGTTTCATGAAGAAATTTAATGTCCTGAGGTTGATATCATACAGGGCCTTTCCACACCCACTAGATATCGTGGTATGCAAGGAAGTCATCACAGGATTTGTATCATCGTTCACATAATAAAATGGGAAATATAACCAGAAGAATACAAGTTCTTTAATTTTTTTCAAGCAAAGAATATTTTAATTTTTGTTTTTTCTTTAAAACCTTGATTCTTCGATATCCTTCCTATATCCTGACTCCACTTTTATATGAGATGTCATCAAACACTTTAGAAACGTAGAATCATACAATCTTTGGGTTGGAAGGGACCTTTAATTTTTTTCAAGCAAAGAATATTTTAATTTTTGTTTTTTCTTTAAAACCTTGATTCTTCGATATCCTTCCTATATCCTGACTCCACTTTTATATGAGATGTCATCAAACACTTTAGAAACGTAGAATCATACAATCTTTGGGTTGGAAGGGACCTTTTAAGGTCACCTAGTCCAACTCCCACTGCAATGAGCAGGGACATTTTCAACTAGATCATGTTGCTCAGAGCCCCGTCCAACCTGATTTTGAATGTTTTCAGGGGTGGGACATCTACCATCTTCCATTATACCCTTGTTTGCAGGTGTGGGGTTTTTTTTCATTTTTCATTTTTTTTTGGTTTGTGGGTTTTTTCGAGGTTGCTTTTGTTTTGTTTTGTAAGAATACCAGGGTTTGTGCAGAGGTACTCAGAGGCTGAATATATCAATCTGCATAATTATGGGATCACCACTCAGAAATATAATACAGCTTGCATCTGTCTCAGAATTCAAATGTGTCCCAGGGGTGTATCCCTGAATCAAGGCTCTGGAGCACAAGCACTAAGAAGGTATCATAACCTTGGTGCTTGTATAAGTGTGCCAACATGAACCTTCATCTACCCAGTTCTTTTTCTAGCCCTGAGCACACATATCCACTTTTGCTGGGATTATATGAGGTCGTAGTCTGAAGGGAAAAATGTGGTCATGCTCCAACTTCTTTCCTGCTAAGAGAGCTGGGATTGCAGGCAACAGTTATGACTGCCTTTTTCTGCAGTCAAGTGCTTTTTCCAACTCAGCACTCAGAACCTGATGGGAGAACAGAGTCTGGAAGAGTCATTTTGCCACCAGCGCTGTGCCAGGATAGGCCTAACATAGACATGAAAAACCTGCATAGTACACGTATGAGACTGTCATTCTCTCTCTCTCTCTCTCTTAGGGATTTAATCTTGTTACTTCTATCAGTATGTCAACCATGGCAACTACTTTTTTTCTTTTGTCATCCGTTTTGTGCAGACAGAAAGGCAGGTATTCATTTTTCTAGATACAGTTTAACTCAGTACATGGAAATTTTGAATTATTTGGGCCTGTTTCTATAAGAATTCTTTTTTTTTTACAGACATATTAAATGGGATGCCTCTGAACAAAAGTACTCCATACTGCTTTCATATACACCTGAATTAGTCATCATAGCTTCTTTTTATGGTTAGTGGAAGGAAATAGGCATTCCTAACATATGAATCACTTCATGTCCATGTCTAAAATATGTCAGATGAATCTTGTCCTAAAAATATCTATTAATTGTCTGTAAAGATTGGCTGCATTGTTAGTTCAGACATAGATAACTAAGTTAGATTAATGTTCTCCAAGGAGTTTTTGAAATAAAAAACTTTAAATATGTGTGACTACCTGCTTCTATATCTACCTTTCATCCATGATCCCAGATGAACATGTCAGTTCTCTAAAATTTAGGCTTGCAAATCAGAAGTCCCTTTCTCATACCATTGACTCATGCGCAAAGCAATACTTCAGCATTCATCATTGCCTGTTCTGAACTGGTGATTCACAAGAGAAATCAACTGGCAGTAAAGGCAAGGAAACAGGTTTTTAATACCTAATTAAATGTATACACAGTTTGTATATGGAAGTATTTTAACGTAAGTATTTTCTACTATGTACTACTTCATTAAAGTCAGGGTATTCCCCACCATTGCTTTAAGATTAATTTATTGTATTATATTCTATACAGATTGAAAGCTAGATATTTACAAAAATGGGGTAAAATGTGTATCCAAAGAATGTTCCTAAAATTACTTATAAAAAGTGCATATTTTTAAAGCACTGGTATATGCTTTCCCATTGCCATCCCATATGTCACAATAAGAACTTTCCACTTTCAGCCTACAAATGTTTAGTATATGGACAGTTGAAAATCAATAACTAGAATGCTCTTGCAGGTCTTTTTCCCCGACAAAGAATCCATGTTATGTACATAATTGTGATATACAGCAGATAGGAATGGACTGAATGCCTGCAAAGAAATGAACTACATTCCTATAGTCTTGGAGAAAATTACTTCAAAAGGGGCTTCTAGCAGAGAGCACCACGCTGCCAGTCATTAAAAATGAACTTCAAGGGACTCATAGGTGTTATATATAAATGAATATTACTCTATACAATTATTTGATCCATATTCCACAGAGGACAAATATAGGACATGAATAAGTCATTGCCAATCCTAACATTTAACTTCACTGCATTCATAGCTGTAATCCACCTGCTTCTTATCTACTTATGCATCATTTATGTTTTATTTATTTCAGTCAGTTTGGGGGGTTATAGCTTTATTACTGTATTCTTATTCTACCTCTGAGAAATATGATGTGCTTTAATTTGAGAAAAAGCCTATTAGTGTATAGTTTTTATTTTGTGCTCCATACCTATGTTAGTCATAGTAAGGAATTACCCACTGAAGCAGAAAACTAAAGCAACCTGGATTTGTTTTATAATAAATTGTATCAGATTATGCCCAGAGGCCAGAGTAGAAAGAGTTTGTTCAATAATAAGGTCAGTTCATTAAACATGAGTATTGTGTTCTCTCCCAGAGTTGCCTGTTGATTTCATATGGAGTAATAGTGTTTGCTTCTGTAAGTACATGTTCCTGTAAGGCATGGAATTAGCATTTTTTATACCACCATCAATACTCAAATGAGGGAAAAATACCACTTCCCTAAAACAATTAATCTGTGTAACTGTAAGTGCCTGTGAATTACTAAATGACATATTTTGAATTCCAGAGGAGGAAAGGAGAAGGGAAAAGATTGGTGGTGTTTATATCTGCCTTGTCACAGAATATTAGCTAATACATACAATTTGCAGAACTTGCACCATAATTTTTACTCCCTTTTCAGGTTGCATAGCTTAAAACTATGATGGCAAACTGCTCACTGATTTTGAAACCTGACTTCAGTTGGACATTTTTCTAACCCTTTATTATTTACAGTTCATATTTTTTTCATGTACTTCAAAGCAAATTATGGTTACTGCATATGCATGGATAACTAGCAGCACATTCAGCTCCTTAGAATTAATCTGAGCAAACCAAGAGTTATTTTCACCTGTATCTGAGAAGTGCTGGGTTTGATATATGGGCTGGACATGGAAGGTGTTGAAATCCACTGTTGTCATCTTAGCTCACTGATGATTAGCTGTAAAAATCAAATGTTCTTCTCAAGCTTTATTGAATAGCATTTCAGACAAGTTTCAGCTGCTTCTGCTGGTCTGTCACATACTAGTCTGACACTTTTTTCTGTGAAGAACTGTTTTCATGATGCTTTTTGCAAAGTGCTTTGGAAGAAGCATACAGTATATTTTAAATGTTAAATTGCCTGGGTAGTAGTTGCCAGATATGTCACAACAACCTTTTAGAATGACTGTAACAAATGAATGAGGTTCCGAACAGCTAGCTATACTAGTTACAGTATTTAGAAAAGAAAAAAATACTAACACATATTTACTTGTCTGTGACTAAAGACAGCTGAAGTTCTAAAGCAGTGGAACTCTTAACTTCAAATTTTGTTAGAATTCAGATTTTTTTTAAAAGTCTGTAAAATTCTGTTTCAGAAATACTAGTCCATACACTGTTTTAAAACCAATATATATACCCATGTAAGGCAACCTAGAGCATTTTCTGCCTCCTTCCTCTGCAGTAACAACGCAGAAGTCCTCATCTCACGGATTGAGCTCAGATTCTGAAGTATTCTAGGCTCAAAGCAGCAGAAGCAAAAACAAAGTTTCGTGTACAGTCAGTCCTGTTATTCTGAATGTCACCTAATCATGGATTATTCCAATAGTCATACAGACTGTGACAGTAGATATGGACAGAGGCAGCCAGAGCTTGTGTGAGCCTCCTTTAGTAGTAGCATACCAAAAATCTAACAAAACAAGTATAAATCAGTTACACAACCAGGCATAGAGAGAAGTGAGAGATGAGTTAGGTTAGTGTTTGATAAGAACAGTTTACAAGTTTGCAAACTCTGGTCTACCTCTATTTAGAAAAAATAAACCAGTGTTTGTCTAAAAAATCTATGTACCGAATGTTAAAATAACATTTTTGAGAAAACTTGGAAAAACAAACATGACTACACTGATGATAATTTTATATATATATAGGAGAAATGTAGTTTAAGTAGAATTTTTCAACCTTTTCAGTAGTTGTGCATGAAATCTTGGCTTTACACATTGGGGAATGAATTGGTTTCAGCACTTTACTACCAATATTCAACTGGGCTGGATTTTGTCATTCAGCTTTAATTGTTGAAAAGTCAATTGCCTGACCTATACTACTTGGCTAGGCTCTTTCAGCAGACATACAGTAATGCTAAAGAGGTCATTTATCATTCTGGTTGATATGAAAATTGGGTGAAGTAAGTTGTCCTCTTGAATCACTTATTTTTCTTCACTATTTTTAAAGAGGATCTAGACAATACAACAAAACTTGGTGAGATGAGTATGAGCCTTTACTGTTGAAGTAAAAAGAAGACACATGGAAATGGGATCATAGGAGTATATTTTAATGTTAGGGAGTAAGCTGATTTAGCTAGATGCTTTTGCAATAGATTTGGAAAAGAATTTTTGTAAAACAGAAGAATGTCTGTAGGTGGGTAGTGGTACCAATATCAAGCAGAGGAAATATGTAGGGATATCTTATTTCAAACCTCCTCCACTCCCCATAAAAGGGTAAGATCTCCTTCACAAATAAAAAAATCAGGTTAAAAAAAGGCAATTGGAGGAATCTAATTTGACATATGATTAACTCATGGTGGATTTTCTGGGAATGCAAGCTACTTCCTTAGCTACAAAATCTTTTTCATACAGATCAGAAGAGAGGATAAATAATACCACAATGAGGCTGAAGACACAATTCAGTGAAATAACTCCACAGAAGAATGGTGTTCAGAAAAGATTGTGAATTGCCCTGTCTTGGAGAAGGAGATTTATCTTGACTGTGGGAGTGTAAAAATCCTTTCTGACAACCAGCTGGAGGTCTCATAAAGTAAATTGTGGATTACATAGTCTGTGTTTCACTTGATGATGACAGCAAAAAAATGTGTCTTTTTTTTTTTCTTTTTGTGATCATGAAGAAAACGTGTAAAAAGAAGACCAAAGGAGAAGGGGAAAAAAATAGAAAAATAAAAATCTCCAGGGCCATTGTTAGAACAGTTAGTTAGAACATTGTTAGAACACTTCTTCCAGAGTGGGGAAAGGAGAAGATGCAACTTACATGTCCCAGAGATGAAGGCATATGCATGGCAGGCATATTACTGGGCTTGTGGGAGAATGATGCCTTTTTGGAGTGGCACTGGGAAGAAACAGAGATACTCTACAGCTACTGAAATAATATTACAAACTCATATGGGGAACTATTCAAATGCAATGAATATAACTGTCAAAGAAAGAGGTAGCTATAGAGTGACAATATTTAGCAACAGCTATCTTTGGACTTAAATTTTCAGTGGCTAGCTAATCAAATACATTGCAACAAGACCACCAAGATTTTTTGCATTGCTGTAATTTATGACATAGTTGCCAACAATCAACCTGAAGGCATATTAATAATTAATATTAATTATATTAATAT
>NW_010559761.1:0-78273 GCF_000687285.1 Phaethon lepturus
AAATAATTAAGTTTCTAATCCTCATCTGCTGCATGACAAGATGAGGAGGTCTGGGCACAGTCACCCTGTACCAGCAGTTCTAGTTCCCAGCCTCCTTCATGGCATCAGAATATAGGCTTCCACTGACAGTAGAAGGAATAGAACCTTTGTAATTGTGAAGTTTGAAAACATACCAGAGTATAACTCGGTGCAAATAAACATTAACATTTTCTTTATAACTTTTGTTTGAAAGTGGTATAAAATAGACATTTTTGCAAACAGATCAAGTTCAGTAAGTACTAATGCTGAAAATTCTTTTCGGAATCTTAAGATGTCTTAAAACATAAGCACATCATGATTAATGCTATAATAGAATAATTATAATCTACAGTTAAAAAACATCACACATCACTTACTACAGTCCCATTATTCAAATCACCAAGTGCATTTTCATAGCTTTTTTAATTAAAGTGCAGCAGAAAAAAAATTGTTTGGAGATTTTACCTGTTTGGAAGCTTTTCAGCATGATTTCTAACCCTTGCACGCTTTGGCTCCAAGTTCTTCAGTCATTTCTTATTACACTTAGCAAATGGACAATTTTACACGATTATTTCATTTTTCCCAGGACTTAGTATTATGTCAGCTAGCCAGATGTTAAAATCTGTTTCAATATTTATTAGTAAACCTCAGTTTGTCAACAGAGGAAACCATGGCTTTCAACTGAAGTACTTCTGGCAGAAACATTCTCAGCAAAAATACCTTCTTCATATTCAAAACCAGTTGTTGATTATTCTATTGTGAGTGGAAGTTGTTGCAGACAAAAATCAATCAAATATGCTAAAATGTTATGATGTTGGGAGCCTTGGCACAATACTTTCAAATCATGTATTTTGCCAGTGCATAGTTACAATTCTGGAGAAATCTTCTCCCCCTTTTTGTTGGTTTGTGGGGATTTTTCCTCCAAACTTTCCATCACAAATCATCAACATCAGCAATTGAATGAGAATTTCTGTGTAGAGCATCTGGTTCATCAGCTACCCGTTTCTTTATTAAGACAGAGTCCTTGACAAGTTTGTCCAAATCAGTATTTTCACATGTCTGGCAACCAAGAGTGAACATTCCGTCACAGTTTTTTCATTAATTTGGACAATACCGAAACATAAACAGTTCAGCAATTTGCAATGTCCAACCATGCCTGATGGCAAATTCAATTCCTGATGCTCAAAAGTTCAGTCCATGCAGAAAAGCTACGTTATTTCGGCCATATGACCTTCCATGGGGAGCCGTTCTCAGCCCCCTGGGGATCCGTGCCAGCCCCGTCACATAATGCTCGTTCTCCTGCACCTTCTTGTTCGATCTCTGACAATTTTAATCAGGTATTCATACAAATGTGAGCGGCTGGAACTGTCCTCACTCAGCCATTACAAGCTGCATGTTAACTGAATCTTTCACAGCTTAGTAACATTTATCCATAGCTACTTAGTAGGTTTTTCCCTCAGGTGGGATACTTGCAACCTACTTTTGAAATGCACAAAATCCTGTGCAGAGACCTGACCCACTGGCTAGAGAAGCGTACTTCTTGCTGGGGCCCAGATCCAGGATGTGGTGAGAGACTGCCCAAGCTTGTCTGACTATGTATGACTATGTCTAGCTATGGCCACATGCCGTTCTCTCATGCGGGGACCAGCAATACCTCCAGGGGCAACCAGGAGAGGATCTATCGCCCCAGTCTCTGGGGGAATAGGGTTGTGCGGTCCCAGGTGCTCTTCTTCTCAGTCCTGCTCGTGAGGGGAGGGGGCATGAGGAGAAAGGGACTAATACTGAGGTGCTGAGCTGGGGTCAGTTTTGCTTTCTAGTACCATCCAACCCTCTTTGAGGATGAACATCTGCTTGCAGAGATGGGATCCACCTCACTGAGGGGTGGTGGGAATGTAGTAACTCTTTAAGATTCACATAGTTAAGTAATCATATCATCTCTAGACATCACTTTCCAAAATGTGTCTAAAAATTAAAAGTATTTTCACTATTGAAACATACATTTGTACAGAAACTGTTGTGTGCACCTCCCCTGGGTAATCTGAAAGCCCCGGCTACTGAATGAATAGCATGGATAGCTGTAGAAAGCTTAATTTCTTAAACAAAAATAAAGACAGTGATATGATGTGAAATATATGAAACTGATTTTTATCTGTTTCCAGTGGCTTTTTTTCTTAGCTCATCATTTTAAAAGCTTTCTCTCCCTGCCAACAGCCATCAGTAGTTTTCTTTAGTCTTCATAATTGTAAGAAGAATCAGATGAAGTCATGTCACAGGAAATTAAATAGCATATTTTATTGCTTACTTGTTGAGGATTAATTAGAACGTGGGTTCCCAAGCCTAGAACCAACTGCCTCGTAGATAAATGATGCTTCTATCAGCTGGTTGCAGTAACAGTTCTGTCCACTGGAGATCATTTTTTGCTTAAGGAAACCGTAACATTTAGCAACTGTCAGTTCAAGTATAAAAATTATAAAATTGTAAAGAATCTTCACTGTTCGAATCTCCACTGAATCTTCACATATGGGCTAAGCAAGAACTACCTAAATGACCTCTGCTGTGGTAAGTATGCATCAATGCTTTAGTGGAACAGCACATTAGGTTCATTCATTCCTGACAAATGTAAACATACTCTTAAAATTTCTCAGATGGAGTAAGAATATACAAGATGTCACTTAAGGTACAATTCTGTGGAGTGAGTAAAGACAAACTCAGTTTTTCCAAAATCACCTGCTGTGGCATGAGGTAAGGTTTTCTTTTTGGATGTTTACTTTCAAATCCAAGTTGTAAAACAGAACTTGACCTTCATTTGGCACTAGCCAATCATCCAAAGTAAGAGTTGGGTTTTTGTCTTATGTTGAAGGCAGTTTAGCAACTAACATTCATCCTCTTGGGAAGAGTGAAAAAACACCAAAAAGCCCCTGAAAAACCCACAAATAGAGCACTTGCATGATCTGAGATTCTCCCATGGTGCAGAGGCACTGGGGGCCAGTATTATTTGATACAGTCCTGTAGTTCTGTCACAGGTAGAGCAATTCTTGCAGAAAAAGTATTCAAGAAACTCTAGGTCCGAATTTAATTTAAAGAGCAGTAAAGGAACGTCAGAAGTTATTAACTTTGAGCTATCTAAATTAGATCAGTTATTGCAATCATGATTTGTCTGTGTTTTTTCTTTTTACAGGATATTCTTAGACTCACAGTTTTCCGAAGAAAGAACCAAAACCTGTAACTAATGATAGGCTTTTTTTAGATGCATTATCAGCCATTCATGAGGAAGACTCTGACCCAAAACAACAATTTTCTAAAATACTTCTAGTTTCCTTAATAAGGGGAAAGTTTTATTTCAGAAAATATACTTGTTCTGGTTGGAACAAATGTTCCAACATTTGTTTTCAGAGGGCAGATGCAGATTTGTCTTTTTAAATGAAAACTATACAGAGTGCTCTGTAAGCACTTTCTATGCAAGACCATTCAGAACAAGTGATCTACTCTGAGGCACTCAAAAACTTTTAGTGGGCCTCCGTGAAAGATGATTCTTGATGGCAGAAGAGCAGAAATTATTTGATACTGTAACTTGAAAAAAGTTTCCTAAAATCAGCTATATCCAACTGAGTAGCAAAAATTAAATACAGGAAGATCTTGACAAAGATGTTTCTTCTGTTTGATGTTTTTGTTTTCTAATACATGTCATAGGGAAAACTTACTGAAATTGTGTTCTTGTTCATGAAAAAATATGGCTCCAATTACATACTGTGAGCAATCATAGAATCACATGAAACTGGCCAAGATGGATTCAGACACTATAGCAAATAATCAATAATCAAATTTTATACACTTCAGCCAACAATTCATCAGTGCTGCAAGCCCATAGGTAGCACATTGCCTAAGCAAGGCAACTGACCATCATTAGGTCTGAGGTTTTTTTCAGTTGACCAGTGTATGATCTTAAATAGAAGTTTTCACTTCTCTTACTTTGGCTACTTCAGTTTTTCATGTAACAACTACTCTTTTAGATAAGGGCAATCTTGTAAGTGCAGTTACAACATCCGGTGTAGTGGCACCCCAGTTACAAGGTAGTCTCATAGATGCTGCAACAGAATCTTCTGGACACATTCCAAAATTTAATTTAATCCGAGGCAACAGAAATAAACACACCAAAAATACATTTTCTTTCTGAAAAAGTGCCTCCAGTCAGAAAAGCACAAGTTGGACCCAGCATTCTCAGGTGCTTGATGAAAAAAGTAAACATGAGCTATGAAATAAAGCAGGAGACAACAGGCTCAGTTGCACAGAAATGAGGCTTACCTAGCAAATAATACCTGTGAAATGGGAAAGAAGAAATTTGAGGTCCAATGCATAGAGGCAGAAAAGAGAGCTCACAAGGGGGAAAAAATTCCCCAAGTCCAAGAAGGAAGCAGATACAGAAAACCTTAAATATGGAGGGGCCCAGTACTCCAGAGTCATCAGGGCTGTAACCTGGTATAGTCAGAATCAGTTTTCAGTGTAGAGGAAGTCAAGTAGTAAGTGATACTGACTTGCCACATCCACATATACATGGAAAAAAGACTAAACAGTTCGTGTTACTACATTGTCAGGTGGTTTCCAAGCAAACTGTGTGTAAACCTGCATTTAGCTCTCCTGTGAAATTCCATGTCTAGCTCTTCACTTTCTTTACCACATAACCCTTGCACGTCTCATCAGAGCACTCTCAAGACCGTGATCCTTGACTTAGTCACCCCTCTCTGCTATGGAAACTACTTAGTTTGCATCAGATGAAGACCACTCAACTCTTTAGCTGATTTCATTGCAAGACCAGGCTGTTCACAAAAGTATTTCTTCATTGTGAATAGCCCAGTGTTGCAATAAAATCACCTCAAGCAGACCCCGAGGCACTAAGATGCAGAGCCAGGAACACAAATAAAACTTTACTAATGTGTACTGATAAGAGTACTAAAGTCTGCAGAAACTACAGAAGAATAAAATGGTGTTATCGAGAAAGTAAGGCAATTACACACAGCTTTAAAGAGCATTAGTTTATTATCTATTCTCCATGTGTAACCTCAGAAACAGTCTAATTATATACAAAATTTGGAATGTTGAATAAATGCTGATCAATAAAAACACTTCATAGCTGTTGACAAGGGAATATTTCTAAACAAAACCAGAATAATCATACAGGTTTGAGTCTGTGTGTTGTTTATTGCTATGTTTGTGTTCATAGAATGCTTTCAAGTATATACACTTCTTTTTTTAACTCCAGTCCAAAAAAGACACTAAAAATATTTACATAATAAATATGTGGGAGACTTCCATCTTTTCGTTACATCAGTTGAACTGATTCTTTAATGAACTATTAAGAATAGAAAGAATTAACAGAGTTTGCATCAACTCACTGCCATGCTGAGTAACTTAGGCTGCTGATGGATTTTATTCTATTCAAAATACAGTTTATGATGCGTTCAAAATGAAAAGTGCCAATATTGTTTCTCCTTCTGAATCCTGGCTGGACTAGTCCAGGAGACATCCTTCTCCCACCCTCTACAAAATCATCTAGTTTGACATGTGTTTACCTTTACACACAGACACTGAAGGAACAAACACATTTCAATCCACTGAAAACTCCAACATTTACTGAGTAAAATCAGCATAATCCATGTTTTATTAGATAGTTAATTTGCTTAGGTACTGAAAACAAGCTTTGGCCAAGTATTTCCACAAGAAGTACTAAACTTTTTGCTGTAAATCTCTACTTCTGTAGTTCTACCACAGCCCAAACAGGTTTTGGTAGAATTTTCCTGTGATACAAAAATCTGAAAATTAAATGACACAACGTTTAGAACTTCTGTTACCATTAAAGCAAAATACAATGAAGTATAATTCCTCAGTGATATAATTTAAATGTACTGAAAAATGTATACAAAATCAGTCCAAGATCAGTAAAGAATCAGTTCTGCTTTTTGAACTTTTCCCTTCCCAAAGATACAGGTTATGTAGAAGACCAAGGTAATTTAGGACTTGTCTGTATGCATTCCCTTTAAAAGGCAGTGTGTGATAAAAACAACATGATTAAAAGTAATGAACATGTATGTGAACATTTTGCACTTTCAATAAAAAATAGAAACTAAACAACAAAAAACATCTTAGAAGGGAAACACTGAAGACTGTCATTGTATAGCTATGTTTCTCATTCTTTGAAGATTAACAGCACACAGAAAATAACTGAATTTTATCAAAATACAGCACATTTCTGCTAATATATCAAAAAAATCATTTCCTATGTAAATATTACAGAAAATCAACTAAAATGAATTAAAATATACAAAGAGTTCTTAAAGGGTTTCAATTAAAATTATTAGAACTATACACAGTACAATAAGCAATAAACATCTTCAAAAGAAGTGCAACAATATTTGAGTTCACTTATTTAAAAAGTACTGCCTGTTTATTACCGCTAGCTACATATAATTCCTCTCTTCCAGCTCACTGTCGCAAAACTAAAGGAGGCTGGTGTTTTTGCTAGCTTTATTAGAAGTATTTACTCTTGTACACATGGGTTGAAAAAAGCAACTTAGACCTGTCTCAAACTACCAACTTATATGTAACTAAAAATGAACTGCAATAACTGAATATTGCTCCAATGACAGGCTAATCATTAGCCCTGATTAAAAACAGTTATTGGTCTTCTATGGCACTTTTCCCTGGTCCATAACAACCGTGTATTAATTATCACTGCAGATTTTGCAGTCTTTATTCAATTACAAAGAGAAAAATAAAGTTAATGTTTCTGGTAAACAAAATTAATAGAAGCATAATCAAGTATTTTATACAGTTTATAAGGAACAAAGGCAGCCTGTGGTAAATCACTATTACATTAATATAGTTAGAAACCCTTTAATGACTCTGAAGTGTCTAGTTCACATTTAATGTTACCTGTAGGAACAGCCCTTTAAGGAACATCATTACGAACTGGTGGGTTGTACGTACACCCTCCTTTTCCTCTCCTCTCTGTCACACCACCACAATTCTCCATCACTGTTCAAAGTTTCACAAACTTGCTTTGGTTACTAGCTCCATGCGTATGGTTTCCTTTTTTAACAAGGCAATGCAAAGGCCAAACAAAATCGAGAGGTCTTTCATAACCCTTCCTGAATCACTTACTTTGTGTGTGTTTAAATATGTATTACAGGCAACAACCTTAAAAACTGGCCATTTCAGTTTCATTTTTAACATCTGTAGCATTACAATGGAGTACTTTTAACAAAGATAAAAGTATCACCATTTGCTCAAAATTGGGGATTTCCATGGCAGAGAAAAACCTCTGGGCACATTTCCACAGTACAGTTGAAAAAATTATGTATGTAAGAAAACCCAACTAAACATGAATCACATGTGGCAAATGAATATTTGATGACTACATTAAGAACAAATCCTGTAGAATATCAAAAATTTGTACTTACTGTCTTCCTAGAAAACTCCATAAGCTTTTATTGCATTTTCTATTGGTAGACGTGCACTCCAGAACTAAACACGTTTTCGTCTTTCCCAATTCCAGATTTAGATAGCAGATAGTTGTTTCACCTGACCTTTATTCTGTCCAACCAGCACCACCTTCCATCTACTCGTTCATCTATACAATGTGCACATAGCAAAGCCAACATCTCATATCTCCTGTCCGTATCTACAGAAGTGGTTTCAGCATAACACTAATATCTGGTGAATAAAAATAAAGGCAATAAACAGCTACAGGACAGACAGCTCTGCCATCTATCCATTGGCTATGACTGAGGCTTCGCAAAGCCTTGCACAAAGTTTAGTAATGTGTATGAATTATCCAAAAATAAACCTACCATCTGTACAAAAAAAGACAACACAGGTTTGTTCTTGGAGGAGTGATCCTTGGATTGCTATAATGCTTACAAACGAGTTTATTCACTATATGCATTTCCAAAATGATTTCCTGTACGTTCTATACAGTGGTTTTTCCCCCTTCAACCACGAGTTCAGTATTTCCTGTACAAATTTTGATCATAATTCTTTTCAAGTTCCTTTCATGTATAAAAATAGGCAAAATATTCAGTTTCCCCTAAGTCCTTCAATGACTCTTGCTGGCTCTTCCCCCTAGTCCACAGTATTTATGAAGAAACTTCTCGCACAATGATGAGTTCCACTGCATTCTGAAAAGTCTTTAGCAAAGATACTGCTTGTCCATGATCAATGCTGATGAAGCTGTATCCATTAGCCTAAAACCAAATATTTAAAATGGAAAGTTACCATCTCATATGCCATGTTAGTGAAACATGTCTCATATTTCATGTTAGCTTATTTAAACTTTAAGGCTTAAAATAACCAAATTCTGTATGAATGCAAACAATAAAACACTGCTGATTTGCCGATTTACATTGTTGATGAGTTGAACATATAGCTGTGTACTACAAGAATTTATACTGCTGTGTTAGCCTTGGAAGAATTTTGCCCCAAAGGTATTGCAAATAACCAAAAGAGGAAAAACTTAACTTTAAACCATTAACATCAGACATCTAATTCATCAGTCTTAATACAGCCACACCAAAGAAAGCAAATACAATACAAATGATACCTCCCAGTTTAAATACCAGAAATGGCATTTGTGATAAATTAAAACTACTGAAACCTTTAACAAAAAACATTAATGGCATTGGGAGCCATTTTAGGCTGTGAGCCCTCCTGAAGTTACCCCCAGCTTGAATTTTCCTGTGACTCTCTTGGCACAGGTTTGGCTTGGCAAACAGAGGCAGGCCTAAGTGGCCTACAGAGGACAGGGAAAACATGGCTACGGTTCAACTTCTCAGCAGATACTACTGCAAATTCATCCTCAGTCGGGGTGGTAAAATCTTGCAGAGTGACAGATTCATCCAGTTTATTGCTTCCAGCTGTGCATCCCACACTTCTCCCTGAGCCACTGCCCCTTATGGAGCGACAGAGAGAACTAGTCATGTGTTCTACGCCTTAGCTGTGCCAGTTTGGAGTTGCAGTTCCTTATCTCATCACCAAATGCTGTTGCTACGAGCTGAATCCTTTGCTCTAAAGGCAGTGGTTTTTAAATCTGTCTGGGGTTGCAGAGAAAGATTTACATATAGACTGTTCTGAGAGCAAAAGTGGCAATAACCCTTCCAAATCATCCGCACAGAATGTCCTGGCCCTAACCTAACATGCAACAGTATCTTAAGACTTACACGCAATTATCTAGTCACTGGTCATGTACAATATTTTTATTAGATATGTAGTAGACATGCATTATAATATGCACACCTAATGCCCATTTTACAGAGAATGTTGCAAAATAAAGCACAGCAAAGTCATTTTGGGAGAGACGATACTCAGTCAAAACCTGCAGGCTAAGCAGCAACAAGACAGAGAGGGACTGTCGTTACATCATCACTGGGATTATCATGGGTATAAAGAACGTGCTGTTACACAAAAAAAATAATCTTAGTTATGAGAAATTGAATAGCCTGTAATTGTCTAAACATGCAAATTCAACTTCTCCTTCAGCTCTTTTTCAAACTATGAATTCCTTATTAAACAAAAAGCAAAACCCAAGCAGTGCCAACACGACAAAAGGGAACTTCACTATAAAGTCACACAGACAAATTAAATTCCGCAAAGACAGGAATAAACCATTAAAATGAAAGTCATCTTTAAAACATTTTCTACTCTGTGAAATAAGAAATATGTTACTGGTATTTTCAAAGGTTTAACAGGTATCTTGTTCCTGTATGCTGTGTTGGAGGGTTACCCCCATCCCTTAAAAGTTATCTAGATCAGTAAGAGAAGTAGGACCTTTCTCGCTCCAATGGGGAAGAACAAGTACAGAATTATTTACCAAGCCATCTTTTAGTTAGAAAAACTAAAACAACTCAGTTTAGTATTCTTGTGTCTTTTCTGGCTTCATCTTTCATTTGAAGGATTAGGCTGTGTTTTCAGTTCGGCTTCATTTTAGAAAACTGATCACGCAATGTCATGGTTTAATTGAGATACCAATTTTTTTTTTTTTTTTTTTTTAGTTTTGGTTGGTTTTTTGGTTTTTTGTTTTGCTGTTCTGTTTGGTTTCATTTTTGGTTTGGGGTGGGCTTTTTTGTTTGCTTTTGAGGATTTTTTTTTTTTTTTTTAAACTGAAATGCATCAAAGTCTATCAACATTCTCAAACCAGTAACATGGTGAATAATCAATAATTTTTAACAACCTCTGCAACTTTAAGGGTGGCTTACAGCACTGTTCAAATATCCTGTTAGTCCATGTCTGTAAGAAAGTAAAGCTTATACAATTCCCTTGCCCATTTCCTTGGCCCCTACCCAAATAGCTTATGAACTCGTGAGACAACTTAAATGTGATACAGAAGAGGTCTGGAAGGTACTGACATCCTACAGAAAAGAACTGCACAGCTGCAGGCCACAAGCCATGGCTCCTGAAGTACCCTCCAGGGCTCACCTGCAGCACATGGGGCAGCCAGGAGGTACATGGTGCGACCAGCCAGGTACAGCCAGCCAAAAGGCAGCTTCTGCCAGCGCTTGTGCACGTCCAGGCTGCCAGCTGGGGGAGAGGCAGCACAGACGTGCAGGGACTGCAGGATGGAGGGGGATGTAACAGCAAGGTGCAGCTGGGGAGAGGGGTTGTGAAGGGCAACTGCTGGTGTTCAGACAGCATGTTATTCAGAACATTGCATGTGAACGACCACAAGTTAAATAACTGAATGATAATAAAGCCTAGTGGAATGCTCACATTCCATCTTGAATGACAAATTAGGCCTATTTTTTGTCTTTAGAAGTGTGAAAAATGTTCAGAGTTTGAAAAAATGATCCCACCAATGAATGCTTCAGCCTGTATCACCTATCCTGCTGTTAGGTGGAAGAAAATTAAAAGCATCATCCCAGAATATAAGGATGCTTCTGGAAAAGATATTGGCAATCCATCTAAAAATTAAAGATTCTGCTCTTAGAAAAAGGTGCAAACTAAAAATGAACTGGTATATTACTCATGCTAGTTAATTAGATGACCACACTACCTGAATTATTTTATCTCCAGGCTGCAACAACTTAGATGCTGGTCCTTCTGGCTGCACTCTGGTTACAAATATACCCTTGAAAAAGAGAGATGGAAAACATTTTTGACAACTTATTTCATGAATAGTAGAGTTGCATGAAACAGATGTAATTCAAAACATTATTTCAATTTGCCATCCTAAGTAGAAGAGAATACAGTATTATTCTACAGGTCTACTGGCTTTTGTGACTGCCTTCCTTTTCTGATGTTAAATCCAGAAGAATTGCCTTTAAAGGACTACTGAAGGGCAAATTCTGACCTGCTTTTGTTTAATTTGGCAGATGTGTATGTCAAGATGAATCATCAACCACCAGAATAAGGCTGTAGGGTAAATCATGTTCTCTTTTAAGAGGCATCCTAATTGTAAACTCCATAATTCACTATCTCAAATCTGTTGACCAATATCTGGAACTGTACAAGAACCATTCAGCTAAAATAATCCTCTGTGTTGTTGTGTGACAATTGTGGTCACCTACCACCTTGATTTTCCATATAATTTGTCCCCAGTTTTCTCCCCTCCAGTCCTAGAGTTTAGTGTTTTGGGGAATGTATATACTTCTTCCCACCCACCCCACCCTTTGCTAAACACTGGCATCATTATTAATCAGAATTATTTTAAGATGCATTAGTATAAAATACTCACATCATCTTCAGGTCTGAATGGATTCCCTCTACCACCAACTCCTCCTGATATACTAAAGCCAAGTTCTGGATCCTTGTCAATTCTCACTCGAATCTAAGTAGTTACAACCAAAGTTAGATGAACTGGCTGAAAATCTGCATTCAAAGCTACTGCAATGAAATCATTACTAAGGAATTCAGGTGAACAAAAGCTTTAAAAAGAAACCAGAAAAGCATTTATCACAGTTCAAGAGTATGGTATCTCATAATATTAATTCAGAAAAAGATTCTACCACCACAGCACCATGTACCATTGTACATAAATTTTACTCCAATATCACTACTACTATAATCATAGTTCAGGTGGGCTTTAAATTCAGAGATATTTAGATACTATGTAAATGAATTTAATGCCCCCAGCAAAAAACATCTTCCTATGAGAGAACCTGTTCCTCTTATTTCTTTGCTACCTCTAGATGAATTTTACAAGTCAAACCTTGTTCCTACTCTCACTCTATGTAGCCAACACTGACTCCCCTTTCTCTTGCCAGAATAGTTGAGTAGAATACTTACTTTACACAAGGAGTGGACAGTCTTATTCTAGCACAGAATGAAAACATAGTTCTCAGTATTTTCTCAAAAAATACAAAACACCACAGAGGAAACATTGTTTGTCCAAGAGCAAAAAGAAGGTTGCCACAATGAAAGAGCCACTAAATTGTGTAAGAATTTCTTACCCACATCTGTCTATCATACATGGAACTGATAATTATCAGGCATGAATCAGATGCTCACATTTTTTTTTTTATCCTGGCTTTTGTTTATGGATGCACATGTCTATATTTGCAGGTTTTTGAACCATTCTGGATAGTAATGAATATATGCCAAGTACCCCAAGTTGTACTGCTACTTTGTATTTTTTTGGTTACTAGATAAATAATGAGTTGGTGATCAATAAATATACTTGAGAAATAAACTTGTAGTTCAGTAAAAAAGATGCAAGCTCAAGTTCTGGTACATTCTGTTAGAAATCTACCACATTTCTCTCTTAAAATGTTCACATAAAAAGTAAAAAAGAGCTCAAAACTAGAAGCAATGTGTGATTTCAGTAGTAGAATTGCACTGAGATAACACTGTCTTCTGCTGGAGATAAATTCCTGTATGATTTCTGTTACCATCTACAGAGAAATGGTAATGAATGAAAACAACCGAACAATTCACTGCCACTGACAGACACATGTCATATTGTCAAGTAAGATTTTATTCTTACCTCTTGCTTTGCCAACTCATGGCTTTGTCTGGGAGAACACTGGGACTGGGTATAGGGAGGTTGGTGGGCAACTTTCAACATCAGATAATCAATTAATTGCTCTCTAGATGGATGTCTTCCTACTGATGACTGAGGAGGGAGATGATGGACTTGGCTGTAGTTTGCCTGAGGTCTTTGAGGCTGGCACATCTGTCCATTTGTCAGAGGTATCTGAATAAAACATGAATACTCTATGACATACATTTTATAATCAGCAATCCTCTATTCCTTCTTTATTATTTCAGTATTTCTCATACTTGACTGCTTTTAATTCTAGGAACATTACTAAAACTACTCTTCTGGGTCAAGTACACTCAATTTTCTTTATAGTCATCAGGTCTGACCTCCTGAGAACAAATCTGAAAACCAAAACTTACTTTGAGTGCTATTCTAGTAGCACTAACAGACTAGACAGTTTTTGTTTTTAGCACTTGTTTCATTGAGTTATCCCAAGCATTATTTTCTTAGCAGTGCAACTGACAGTAGTGACACTTGGTTGATGTCATTGCCAGTTTGTACTTCTATTGCATAAAATTCAGAGATTTTTTAATGATTTCCAGTAGATCATACACAAAATAAGAATCCCACATGGCTAGCACACAGAAATTATATGCTCTCTGAGCATCTTTTGATGCCCACTTTGCAAGAAAACCTTCTGAGCAAATTCACATACAAGCTTAAGATTTTAATACCAAAATGGTAATGACATTTCCAATGTTACTCTTTTGTTAACACATCCATCACTGATTTGATAGCTATAATGATGACAAACAGCAGTAAGGTACACAACGGTCAATACAGTGCATTCAAACTAGGAATGATGCTGGAGATGACAATGTTTCTTACTGAAGCCTCAGAGTTACTGTTCAGCTCTGCAGCTCTGTGTTGAGATGGGCAGCCTTTTACCTCCTCGCCTGTGTGCCTTGTGCTCTTACCTAACTTAAGTAGTCACTCATTCATCTGTATGATTCCCGCATTCCAAAAATGGTACAGTCTTCAGTTACAGGTTTTTTCTGCCTGCCACTATTATCCAATAGGATACAAGGATATTAAAATACTGTCTCTCTAAGTATTATAAATAACTGAATTGTGCGAATTTCAACCTTCAGCCATGCTTATGTGAATGGACACATCAAAATTTGTTGAGTATTTTATGTCAAAATGATTCTGGAAAATGGTAATTTGTGTATATATACACATTTTTTAGCTGATTTACACATCAGACATATTCAATTTACAAGATTTTCTACTGCATTTTCTGAAAATCTGAAGTATGACAGGAAAACTATTTTTTTTACACTGCCAGAGGTAGAGTTTACAAAGGCAACATGTATCAACAGCTATGCAAATTCCCAACATCCAATGTCTGTAGAAATGCAACTCGAATTACTTAAGTTACAAAATCAGTTGGTGCGTCGTAGTAATATACAAGTATCCGTTTAGTTTCACTGTAATAAGTCCTGCCCGTATAGATGGTCTTTAGAGATGAATACAGAATGGCTCCTACAATTTCTAGTTTATCATCACAATTTCATCACAACAGATTTCAAGTTTGTTCTTTAAAAGGTTTAATCAGCTGCAGATTGCTTTCCTGAAATCATCTTCCATGTTTCAATTTCCACTTGCAATTACATCTTTTCCTGCAAATTTCTTCCAAAGCCCCTCCTTAAGAAAAATTAGAACTATCCCCCCTCATATAGCTACCTATTTTGTCTTCCAAAAAGAGGATGCTATTTCATTTACACCACCTTTGATACCTGGGTATTACATCCTAAAGAAGTCCCAGTTCCAACTCCTACCCCAACATATGTTTCTATTTCTATTTCTAAAAAAATACAACCTTACAAATAAATGTATCCTATCCATGGTGTCATGTAGATAATTACCTGCACAGATATTTTCTTCATGCTGTCTGGAGGAACATCTTTGAGACTAAGTGTGGCAGATGAGTAATTCTGCTGTCCTGAAATGAATACTTCATCCTGGCACTGGTCTCCCAGAGTAGAAGCCTGGGGATGCTTTAAATAGAATGGAGCAGAATGAAAATTCTCATAAGAAGCCCAGAATAAAACATTTTAAGGGCTTTATCATTATTTATCTTCTTGATTAATTAGTACATTGTTTATGTAGAAAATCTTACTGGCCAAGATACCACACCCATAAAATGTTGATGGATTAAAAAACTAGCGACTGCAGAGGTGTCTTTGATCACCAATGAACTGATTAAGAAAAGTCAACAAATGCTAAGGACTGCCTGTCCAAGGATTCATATGGTTAAAAGAAGTCTTCTGTTGACTTCATCCTGCTCACTATGGATATCATAACATCACTCAGGATGCTCAGACTTAAAGCATCGTTTCCTCACATCCTCTTACAAACTAAAATACTAATGTTCTTTAATGCCTAAAGTATCTTACAGTGCAGTTTACATCATCAGAATTTGTTTGGGGACAGAAAAAGCACAGTAAGATTTTGTTCAACCCTTTATCAACCTAGGTTAAATTCAAAATGGTAATCTTTTGTTCCTGTATGTACAACAAAACCAGACAGGTTTACATACATTCAACCATCTATAAAAGCCAATTAGAAAACTCAACTTCATGATATTAAATTGAAAAGCCTTGCAATAGTTTAAGGCATATGAAGAGAAGGCAAAGTATTTCATCTAATGCCTACAAAAAAAATTCCAGGACATAAATTACATTATTTTTGTTGAAAGCTTTGCCCATATGCAAAAGGATAACTCTATCAGTTTAAGAACACCTCTCACAGTTTATTCTTTCCCCCTCTAGATATTGCAATAGCCTCCTGTAGGTACTCACTCGAACAATGTGCACACCAGAACCTCTTCCGTCTGCAACGCTCAAGGCAACACTACCCTGGCTGCCATGCAGATCCCTAGAGTTGCCATAGTGAAAGCTGCTAACTGCAGCATAATTGGAATTAAAGGACCTAGACAGCATGCTCTGAATAAAGAGGGGACAGATTTAACACAAATTAGTGCAGCATGCATAAACCACAAGACATGTTATACGTAGACTAATACAAACATATTCCATTGTCATGCAAGATAAAAAACATGCAAGAACAGTACCACTGTGATGTATAAAACACAACTTGGTGACCCCTATTTACCTTTATTTACTGTAAATCAGCATGCAATCACCAGTTAACATGCAGAATTACAGGTAAATAAAGTCATTCAAATGTTCATGTGTCAGAAAAACAAAAAAGGTGCACAGCTTATCAAAATTTCTAGGTTTTCATTAAATCTGCAACATATCAAGTATGTTGTAGGAAGAGAAGCTGGCAGTCAAGATAAACACTTGTGGAAAACCATCTAATTATCAGTTATTATTTTGTCTCATTTCTCTCCCTTATTACTGGTACAAATAAAATTTTATACATAGACAAATTTGACTGTTTGACTGGGTTTTATTGCTGTTGCAATGCTGTCAACATCTGCAATAACACTTCATCCAAGAACGTGAATGAGCCTCATTTAAAGAAAAAGAGACTCAAAAGAAACCTTGGAGTCCACCCATGCGCCACTGCAGGCAATCAAACAGGTAACATGAGTTCAAAGACAGAAGTGATGGTGGTTTGGTTTTAAGCTTCCATTACCTTGCAAACCTCACCTCTGCAATATTGGCAAGGGTAACAGAAAGCAAGCAGTAGACATTGCTGTCTTGCCACCATGGACTTTTGTGGTTGTAAGAACAAAACAAAAGAAAAAGACTGCCCAAGAGAAAAGGAAAATCCTCCACATGCCACCTGACCAATGAAACAAACCTATCTTGAAAAAGTAACAAAGATCCATTAAAAAGTATGATCATAGTAAAAGATATACCACAAAGCATCAAAACCCAGCAAATACAAAGGTTTCTGTT
Organism: Phaethon lepturus; assembly: GCF_000687285.1. NCBI lineage: Eukaryota > Metazoa > Chordata > Aves > Phaethontiformes > Phaethontidae > Phaethon > Phaethon lepturus. Next base: position 16,915 of record NW_010559761.1, read on the forward strand.
TTTTATAAAGTTCCTAATTTTTCCAAGTTAAAAAAAAAACAGAAAAAAGTTCTAAATACCTGTCATTTGTAACTCTTACATGAATAAATACATTTTGGTGTTTTGTCTGTTGACTACATATACTAATCTGATTTTGAAAATAGACACTAGTCCTCAGGCAGACATTTGCTCTTTCATACTGGCTTTATCTTGTGAAACTAAAACTAGTTTAATCATTAAAATCATATGCCTCTGCATATTCATATTCCCCAGATGCTCTGGTAGCACAGTCATTGGAAACTCCCTTGGAAAACAGTATTTACTGACAATACGTGGCTTTTCTTGGCCAAGACTCATGGATAACCTCTCACCCAATGGCACAGTGAGCTTTCTTCATGCTCCTCTACTACACCTACCCTGTTCTCTAGTCAATGGATTTTTCAAGCTCTGAGACAAGTCTCTAGAGGCTTTCCCCCTCTTGGGAGAGGAAGACTGTAGTCAGCATTCAAGTGTCTCTTTATTAAACATTCAATCTGAGCTTACTGCTCCTCTAAGTTTCAGGCCAAACACCCATATGAAACTGCCAAAGCCAGTTTTCCTTAGCTCCTTAGTGCCTCAAAGCATCTTCTTACAACTCTTCTCAAAATAGTCTCTATGATTAGCCAGGTGGCCTTTTCCTCCCACTTGTACAGGCAACTCTCTGAAGTCTCATTACAGGAAGCTCCCTCTCAGAGGCTACTATATCTATCCATCTTCTGTAAGTGGCAAAAAGACAGATAAAATAGAAGCAATGCATGGTGAGATGAGAAAGTTATCTTCTGAAAGTGTCTCTAGCAGACCATTTTACTCTAAAGGTCCCTAGATCCACTAGCTTCACTCTTCTCTTAGAAGGACCCAAACAGATGGTCAAGAAATAGTGACAATCTAAATACAGATTTGTATTTACATCTAAAATAGATCTGCAACAGGAGGTAGAACGTTCCTAAAATCTGCAGAAGCACAAACATGTCCATCAAGAATTAAGATTTAAATCAGTCTAGTAAGCTTCAAGGTCATTACAGAGCCTGAGAGTAGTTTTATTCAATTTTATAATATAAAATTATTCATTTATAAAATCTCCTTTCTTGATAGAGACTTCTTCCAAAGTACAGAAAATGATTGTGCAATTAATGTAGGAAAGGCACAAAAAGTACTGCAAACTTGATTTTTCTTCTTCTCTACATCAGGCACAGCATCTCAACATTCAATTAGAAGGAACCCACAAGTACAAACTGTACAGAACAAATACCATTTAAGATTACATGGAGTTGTAAGAAATTTTTAGTTTAACACAAGAAGAGATTCCTACTGACAAATCTAGGAAGTATTTTTCCTCCACCCATTTTTAGCTGGGAAGAGAGAAACTGAGGCATTTGGAGTATGAATAGTATTCCTCTCAATTTTGCTTCTCAGTATGAGCATGATGAAGGTTGTACATTTCCTGGTGAGATTCCTCAAGACTGCTGCACCAGAGAAGACACTTTCAGAAATGTGAATATGCAGATGTCATTAAAACCCCTGATTTTTATTCCAATTTATTAAAAATTAAATATGGAATAAATGTATGGTCTAAACTTCATATTAAATATGAATGCTAACGCCAGGTATCGACTCCATTATCCACCTGATTTGCTACAGTGTCTTAGGGTATAATGGCCTGCAAAATGGTAATTCAAATACTCAAGGCATGAGAATCTCCTTTCAGTTACTCTAATATGTGCTAACCAATATACATTGCCATGTTCCACTGTATTTTTGTGAAAGCTAAGTTTACTAGAAATCAGTCATTCAACCGTAAGGAAGCATATTAAAAGCTACAATACATCAAGGAAAAAAAGGCTATGTACAAAGCAAAAAAAAAAAATTCAGCATATAAATCACGTTTTGTGTTCAAAATCAGCCTCTCATGGAATCAGCTTAGATACAGGCAGCTAGTAGCATAGTTTTGGGGTTTACAGAACATATTCTCAATTTTTCAGCTTACGAGAGAATTAACAATTTCAGATTTCAAAAGGGTGTCTTTTGGGACTTGAAGTGCGTTTACTTAGGTGCAAGACAGTGGTGTCTGCCTAGGAGAATTTCTATTGGATAATACTGTTGTAATTTTAAGACTGGCTGGATTCTGTCACACCACTTAAAATGCCTAAAATTAATGCTTTGGCCTTTTGGAATAAAAGCAAACACACACACACACACACAAAGCTTTTGTCTGAAATGTGATAGAATTCTAGCAAAATATAATTTTTTTCTAAAGAAGAACGTAAACATTATGAAACATTTCCTCTCTCAGGAAGGAGGAAACTCTTCAGTCATGAGAGAGGAAAAAAAAGGCATGAATTTAGGTTTTTGACCCTGCAAAAAAAATGTATGTTCAATAAGGGACAGAATTCCTGTTGAAGAGTTACATATGGAAAATTACATATAATTTGAATTCTACTGTCAGAAAATGTTTGAAGGGTCAGAACTTTTGTTGTTTACATTCCAAATGCACAAGAATTTTATTCCTTTTTAAGTGTGATGTATTGACTTCTGAACTCCACAAAATATTATTATAATACATTGATGGTTCAGTAGTCCATTCAAAATGGAGGAAAAAATAAAACTAAAATCAAAATTTAAAACTAAACTGCTGAATGGATAACATTCCTGTAATTTATCAGTGTCAAGATATTCTTCAGGCTATAACCTTATTAACAATTTTATGTGTGCACAGATCCACTGAAAGTTAACTGAAGTTACTTTCCTTGACACATTGAAGCAGCCTTAACTTGGAGAGTATCTGACACCATACCAATGAAAAAATTTTTGCATGTTAGGTGTGTAGCATAAAAAACCCCAAACTTTCCAACTTTGATTAAAACTGTAATTATGTATCAATACTGAAACACTATGACTTTTCTCTTTTAATAAAGGCACCATATACTGGCAACTCTGAGAATAAATGTTCTAATTGCTGAATTGGAAAGTAGGAATCAGACTTCATGACCTTGCCTCTGAAAGCTCTACCATTTTTTGATAAATAGTAGATGAAGTAGATAAAAAAAGAGAGGACTTAATTCCAGATGAAATTAGAATCATAAGCAAACACGCACCTGATGAACTCCCAAGAGATCCACACCAAAAAAAGAAAATATACATAAGTAAAGAAAGGACAGAGTCAGGCCCAGTAACTGTTTCTTCCTACTCAGCACATAGAAGTATAATAGATCTTTGCAGATAACTGTTGCAGATATTTATTACTGCAATTTATGGATGAAAAATTCCCCTACCACACAATAAAATGTGTGTGACACTGGTATGTTTACACAGGCAGTATTTTAGTTTAAATTCCTAAATGAAAAGTTTCAGCAAGACTGCCATAGAAGACTACTGCAACATGGCAGGTCACACTCAAAAAGGAAAATACGCTGAAAAATATTAGTGTTCTTAAAAACATACCTGTACACCAAATTTACGAGGTTTGGGGTGGGGCAGAATTGACTGTATGCCTTACAACATATAAACCACTAGAGCACAGCCTGACATTTAAATAAGCCCTTTTCTCTATCCCACAATAAAATATGCATTGCATCAGGGAAGCAAATTGTTCCTCCTGAATATATGCAAAATTTCTATCTACAAATGGTCTCATGAACTGTTTCACCTTCCTTCAACCAGATGGATAATTTTAGTTGATCATATGCCCTCTACAGCTTGGCAAAAGGATTACAAATGCTGGTTACTTGGCTGGAATCCATTGTTAATCATTTTCGCTGGACTTAAAACTATCCTGTATCTCTCCTCATGAAAATTAAACTCTTGAAAGTTGGTTTTTTTTTCCTACCTGGATCAGATTAAAAGGGCTAACAAATAAAATAAGAACTAGCTTCTCCAATTTGTCCAACAAGCAGACACTGTTTATTTAAGTGGGTTCACCCCTCACCTCCAGTTACCACATTTTGTAAAACCAAAATAAACAAGTACTTTAGAAACGTAGTAAAAATAACTGAATTAAAAAAACCCCACAAATCCACAACAAAACCAACCCCCAAAAATCCACTACACCCTCATTTCTAATAAGCAAAGGACAGAAATCATAAACATGATTAAATTCAATACCAGACTCCGAAAAGTCACTGCAAAGGTAATGTTATTAACCCATACTGTTGTGTATAATCACAGGCAAGAAGGTATTAACTAAATATTCCTCATAAGGCTTAATTTTTTATACCTGTTCTTGTCAGTGTTGTGTCTTATGCTTTAAAAAAACACCATTTTAAAACCATAAAAGCTTTGTCAAAGTAATTTCCAATTAATGCTCTGCAATTGAACTTGTTCCTTAAATGAGTTCTGTAATTACTGAATTTTTTTTTTTTCAGACTTCAAAACATTTCAGAAGTCTGGTTTACAGATTAAGCCCACCCCGCCCAGCTAATTTTTAATTACAAACAGAAATACTGAAACCATTATTTTAAAAGAACAAAGGAATATCCAGTAAATTTCTAGAATTTCCACATTATCATATTTGCCAGCTGCCATATAGGATCATATCTACATTTTTCACAGTTCAGACTTTTCACTTTATATCCGTCACATCCCAGAGAATATAAAATAGACAATTATATAAACATTCACTTTTAAACCCACAAATAAGTCTCAGATTGCTAAATAAAAGCTACTTTTGTTCCAGCCTTGAAGCATTTTAAAGAACCACGCACATACAAAATGGACTTGTACGATCTGTTAAATTAGATGCACAGCTAAGATCTCAATAGCAGCTATTCCATATCACTCTAGTAGGAAACAAAAATTAAAATTTACTTATATAAAGCATGACAAAGTATGGACAGATATAAAAGGGAATCAAGGCAGGCAATTAGTTTCCTTCCAGTAAATGTGACTACGCTGTTACAGTACCTGAACAGATATCACTGGTGTACTAAACATTGTTCCTAACATGTCAAATGCAGACAATATAAGAATGAGCTATAAACAAACTGCATTAACATTGCCCTGAATTTTTGTTTCCCTCTGCATTCAGGGATTGTTGGGATTTTTGCTCCTTTGTCATTTCATGTAAGATTTGACACATGCATTCAGGAGAATGGAAGGTCAGAGAATGCAGGGTTGGAGCATGGTGAGGTTTGTGACTGCCCTGCGGGACAGCGGGTCCCCACACTACAGCACAGTACCGTGAAAGTCTTAAAATATTTTATGTTGTATGTGACTTAAACTGGATCAGAAGAACAGGCACAACTGTTGTGCAGACACTTCTAAAAAAACTAACAAACCCCAGCCCTTTCTATCACCAGAAGTTACGCACCTTGAAACAAAAGCAAACCCATCCCTCCAAATACTTGGATTTCCAAAGAAAAATTATAGTTAAAATTAATTTTTTCAACCGTCTCCAATTGAATTTCTTTAGCTACCACAGATATTGAAGTATTTAGCATAATAATCACAAACCGAACTATGTTCTTTCAAAAGAAATTAAAAAAGAAAATCCACCTAGCTGGCATAATCAAAATGTACTTTGGCTGCTTTACTCACTTCCCCTCCAAGGAAACAGGATCAGGCTAATAACATTCTACCCATTATTTATTGATTATATTTTGAACTGGTTTACTGGACAGCATAGATTGCACTCTTCCAGTCTCTACTCAAATTCTTTGAAGATGTAATTGTTCAGCCCTACACATCAGCTCAAATGCTTGATAGCATTTACAGTACATAAAGAACCCTGTTCATCATCTCTAGTTATACCAAAACCTCCTGTGATTTCCTGAAATCAACAAGATCTTTAAATGCTCTCATCTCACAACAATAAATATTCATTCAACAATCTGTCAGATACCCAACTTCAAAAGGCTTGGAAGCAAATACATGTTAATTATGGCTTTTGAATTCTTCAGCAACTGAGGCTGTAGATCCATAGTTCCAAACAGATTTTACTGATTTTCTTTTCCTTGTTCTTAAACAGAACATATAGGGGAAAAAAAGAGCAGAAAGAAGAAGTGTAAAGGAATACTTTAGTAGAATACAAACACAATGCTACAACAAAAATTACCTGGCCTAAAAGAGCTGGCCTTGCAGTCCAGCAGGTCAATGTGACCTTATTTAATGTATTCTAAAGTAATTGGACTAAGCTGGCAAGTATGATATAAAAACAACAGGGACTTTTTTCTTTGGGGGAAAAGTTCATTTACAGTCTACCATTTGAAGAAACCAACTGTTTCTCAGATATTCAACACATACATTTATCCTTTTTAAGTCTGTATCAGAGATACCTTTTCAGTGGTAATTAAAAGCAGTTCAAAAGAGAGTATTTAGCTTATTCCATAACCAGGTAACAGAAAGGTAGAAAAGTTTTTAAATCATTATTTTTACCTTTTCTAGCTTTTTAGCCTCAATATGTCGCAGCACCTGTTCCCTCCAGTCATGAGGGACTTTGCTTTTTCCTGGAGGGTCTAATAAAGAGTGCTCAGAGTTAACCCTTGGGTTTGATCTCTTTGAAGGGCTAGTCCGTGCATAATTGAAGTCACTAACTGACATAGTTCTTTCTGGTATTTCATTCACTGATGGCCGAGCACTCTGTGGTCGGGGTACATTTGGACCATCAATGCTATACGTCCTGGCAGAAAGAGGTCTCTGTTGCCCCGACATTAATGGTGGAGCTCTTCCTATAGAATGCAAATCTCTGTACGTTAAATAGTCCCCTTCAGGAACCTGGGTCCGCCTTGAAGGCCCAGTATCCCCAACATTTATAGAAGCTGTAGAAGATACACTGCTCTGCCTTTGAAGAGTGTGTCTGGTTACTCCTGGGAGCAGTCTGTCATTTGGTGGAACAGCCCACATATCTATATGTCTCCCAGCAATCCGCTGATGAGTGTTATACACAGCGCTGGCTCGGACATTGTTATGATTGGAGAAATTCATATTGGCAGAATGCTTTACATAGCTGGGGGTTTCTGTACTGTCAGACCTCAGCAGACATGAAGGAGGTAAGCTGCCTTGTTCTGTGTGTGTGTTTTGTTTCTGGGGCCACAAGGTGTCTTTTGCTGTTGCACTGCTGCTGTACTGAATATTATACTGGGGAGTGCAGAACATCTGTGCACCACTAGTCACTGATCCTCTCACTACATTAGCACCTTCAGGATTGTGATTTGAGTCAAACTTAAACACAGTTTTTGCAGAAGATACTAAATCAGATGATGACGACGACCCAGGAAAAACCTGCAAAGGCTGATCATACAGAAGAGTAGCGGATTTACTTCGGACTATGTTTTTTCCATCTGCACTATCTGATCCCGATTTTACCACTGAGCCTGGCTGTTGATTGCCATTCTCACTGACAACATCATAGATTTTCAGACCACCAGCATCCACGCTTGTGATGCTGTGAGATTTCATCACAGGACCACTTCTCTGTGGGGACAAATCTTCTGTGCTCCTTGCAACAGACAGCTCAGCAGAATCGCCATCAACTGTAGTGCTTCTTGTTAGTTCATCTTTACTGGGAGACTGTACTGCTTCCTCAGGATGTCCATTTACTTTATTTATAGGATATTTATGTCCATTTTCCATGTGCTCACTTTCTTCTTTCATGTTGTTATTCAAAAAGCCCTTTACTGAAACTATTTCCTGTGTTTGTAACCTTTCTACAGGAACTGCCACTGCCTCTTCACTAACTAGTTTATTGATATTCATGTTTATTTCGTCCAATTTGTGAGACTCCTCTGTAGAAGTACTTCGATCAACACCTTTTCCTATCAAGCCTAATCTTTCTTCAATGCTTAATTCATATTCAGACAAATTTGTAACCTTCTCTTGCATGCTTATTTTTTCTTCTACTGTAGTGCTCAACTCACGTCCATTCTGCAGAAGATTATTCAAATTTTCGTCTTCTCGCCTGGAAAAAAAGATGGCTCTTAAAAAGAAATTCCAGAAGGAACCAACATATTCCATTAAGAACTGTTGTAGAAAAAGTAATAATTACTATGCAAAGCAGCCATACTGTGCACACAGAACAGAATAAAGGCCAACATACAATCAGATTTATGACTTGCTACATTACTGTTACAAAAACGTATTATATAGAGGGCTCATTTTGGCAATGTTTGGGTCATATGATTTCAGAAGTTAGTTTAAATTCAGCAAGAATTATTAAAGACAGTGTAAAAGTGTCAAAAAGCACAAAGTGACAATAACTCAATTTTTTTAATCAGATGCTTGCATATTCCATGACAATTTTGGACAAATGCTTTGTTTCTATCAGCAATTTAGAAAAAAAAAAGGTACTTTCTAACTAAAACCTCAAGAAGACTAGCAACCTGTAAGTCCATTCTTTGTAAGTTTCTAAAAGCTTTTCACAGTTATATTAGTAATCAAACTGATCTTCAAAATTATGCAAATAAAAACATAGAGCTTTTAAAATGGTGTATTCAAGTATTTTGCAGGGATAACAAACTATAAGGATGAAATTATTACATCGTGTTATTAAAACAGATGAAAATCATGCCTTGTATACTAAAATTAGCCTCTGATTGGTTTTTTTTGAGAGTATTCCATTATTTAACATTATTTTAAAACATCAAAATTTAAATTATTTCATGAATGATAAGCTAATGAATTAAAGAAATGGACACATAGTATGAAAGATTAAAGAACATTTTACTATCATATTTGCTCAGTGGTATACAGTATCTTACAAACCTGATCTTGGATAAAACAGCAGCATGTGTTTCTTTGTCTGGAGAACAGAGAGAAATATCTTGGCTACTATCAGTATTTAAGGAGACAGAATCTGACATTCGAGAAGGAGAGGAACAGTTGCTGTTATTTTGATTGCTATTGTGGGTAGCTTCATCTGATAAGGAATCAGCATCTTTTGAATCATCTGAAATAAAAATTTGCCAGTTTAGTTACAGACACAGGTATCTGTTCATAAATTTAATGTATGTATGGAATTTAGAAATTGTCTCTTGTTCTTCAGTAATTCTTACCACTGAAAACTAAAATGTAAGTAACACCTTTGCAAATTTCATTTAAACTTACAAAGACTGTTGGCAGTAGTTCCTATTTTTTAAATATTTGGCTCAATGTAAACAGCCCTCATCTGTTAATGAAATTTAACTTGTCACTTTATTCCAAGTCTCCTTGGCATAAGCTAGTGCTATATTATGTAATATGCCCCCAAAATATCTATCAAATGATATTTCTGTTTTTGCAATGATTTCGAAGTTCTTAATTACATAAGTCTATTAGCCCCTATGAAAATGAAGTACACTGCTTCACATGCAGGATTTTGGAAGTGTACACAGTTCTTGATTTTGAACATTATATCACTGTTAAATAGCTATTAATTTGACCAAGCACTCTGGAAAGAACTAGATCAAAGGATAAGCTCTGTATAGTTTCATAAATGAAAAAAAATAGAGAGAAGAATGTACTTCTGCAGAGTTGGAATCCAATGCATTTCCATGCTTTGCAGATCAATTAGGACAACATTTTCAGAGTCATTTACACCTGTGCATGTTGATTCTTGTGTAATGTATGCATACTTACACACTACATCCATATAAAAATAATTTCCCTGTGGGATTTCAAGCTAGCCATAATTTTGACATTAAGTGTACAAGTACGTTTAAATTTTTGCTTCAAGACAGTTACAGGTGCCAAAAGCATAAATTTTGTGAAACTAATATCTATCTCCAGAGAAAAGAAAGAACTTTTGACTTAGTACTTTAGTCAGGCATAAAAACCCAAAGACAGCATTGATAAGCATCAATCTTTTCACCTACATGTGATCCTCAGCAGACTTTTCCTGCTACCTCTGTGTGGTTTTCCTTCATCCCCACTAAATCACACACTTTTACACCTAATGGCCAGAAAAGCCTTTTGTCCTGGAAAGTACTGGACTAGGATATCATATGAAGCAAAATACAATGTGCTCTCCAACTTCTAAATTACATTTTCGCTGAATCCTCGGTCATTCCTTACTCTTAAGGAAATAGTTATGCCAACTGAAATTATCTTTTGGAGAATATAAAACTTAACTAACAAAAAAAAAAGTTCTGAAGTTTCCTGTTATGAGGAAAGAAAAACAGGAGAGTAAAGTGACTCTGGAAAAAAAGTTGCCACAAGAGAAATTTATTCTTAATCCTCAGGAAGAGAGCACAGATTCTCTGAGAAATTTACACAAGTGATATTGCTGCCTATAGCTGCAATAATCCACAAAATCTGGGGGAACAGAGAAACATGGATTATTTCCAAGGTAAATACCACTTTCTGCTTTTTCTTATGCGTATCAACAGTGTGTTCAAGTTAAGTCCCCCAAAACACACACATCTCCTCTCCCCCTCTGCTTTTAAACTGGTAACAAGAATCAAGAAAATTAGGATGTCAACACAGCCTTCTCTACCACTTACATGATATTGCAGAATTTTTTTTCTGCTTTCATTGCTTAACTAGAGAATCTTTCTTTTAAAACATATAAATTAAATATACCTTTACATAATTTAATTGGAAAACCTAGCCACTCTTAGTTGAGAAATTATCAGAATCACACAACACTTCTTTTGCTTTTTATGGTGTCTAACCTTTTTTGCTATTGCTAAGAGCTACCACTTTTGGTTGATTTATGGAGGTTTCTATCAGCGGTGGTCGCATTTCTGCCATTTTCATCTCTTCATCAGAGGAGAGTTCTTCTGACTCCTGCTAAAGGAAAAACAGCTTTATGCTGTGCATTTTAAGCAACTGCTTAAAGGTTAAGTAAATGCTTTCTGAACTGTCACCCACTGAACAGTAAAGCGGAGAAAAATAAACAAGCAATGTAACACATGCATAACATAACAACTGCGTAGGGCATTTGTAATGCAAGTCAACTGAACTTAGTAATATTTGCCACTGAATTATCTTTAAGAAGCAGCACATGCAGACTTGCATTGTCACTAATGAACTCCATGGGAACAACAGTCAAACCAGTAACTTCAGCTGCAAAATCTACTTGGAGCAAGCAGATGCAGCCTCTGGAGAGAACCTCCAGTTGAGTTCAAATCAGCAAGTTATACTGAACCAGCAAATACCCCAGACTGACTACCTGGTATTGATTTTGCAAAAAATACCTCAAACTGAAACAGCTACAGAGTAGTGTGACCAAGACAATCCTAGGAATTGAGAGCTGTGCTGTGAGAAAAGCCTGAACAAGCTTGGCTTGCCTAGTCTAGCCAAAAAAGAACAAGTGTAGCTTGGGTTTATATCTTAAATTTACACTGGGGGTAAATTCCAAAAAGAAGAGAAGTTACTTAACTTCAAAAACAATGGCAGAGGAATAAAGTGATGCTGAATACATTTAAGCTAGAAATCACTAGTTCCTAACCATAAGATGGAGCTCAGTGCACTTATGAAAGACATTAACTGACAAAGCTGCTGCAAGAGCAGCCATGCAACGGATTCAGTATCCTACTGCCAGTCCTATTTTCCTATCATCTTCAAAAAACAATTGTTTTCAGTTCAATTTTGAAGAAAAAAACCTCTTCCTTCCCTAAAGTGAAAATTTCTTTCTAGTAAACATGCTATTACAAATGCTACAAAATCCATGTTGTAGACTGCCAAAATAGTCTGTCAATGTTCACTTTTTCTTACAAGTGTCAGAACATTTAATGTGTGGAACTTACTGCACTACCACCTTTCCCATGGTACTAACCACCTGGCCAGTTCTTTGGACTGCAGGGAGGACAAACCTGACCTAGATGTAGAAAAGAAGCTATGATAGTCTTCATTAAAAATAAAAAAAGTCTGGTTTTCTCTACAATTGGAACAGACAACCTCTTCACTGCCTCTACCACATTGCCTTTCCTCTTGGATGTGACATCCAAGTGTAACCAATGTTGAAATGAAAAACTTACACTCACGCAAAGTTTAGACATCTGGATTCAACTGCAACAGAGTTACCAGCAGGTTATTGCATGGAACTACGAAATTCACTATCCCTGATCGACTACACACTGCTGCCTCATTTACTTACTGACATACAGCCAGCTACAAAGAATTGTTGTCACTATCATTAGACAACTAATACAATTTTCTGAAATTATGTTTTTAAAGTGAAAAAAAATGTCAAAAGTAGTATTTTTCAGAAAGTATGCAGAAGCAGAAACTCGCTCGTGGGGAAACAGCGACAGCCACAACTGCTTGTCAGAAAGTGTCTTCAGTAAAAGTATGATATATGCATGGCCCACTGCTTACAGAACACAGGCAAAAAAAATCTGCTTGTAAAACTACAAAAAAAGCATTTTACAGATTGTGACTGGCAAGTGATTAAGTGACAAGTTTGAAAATTTGTGATAAGTCTGAAACACTCTAAATAAATTAATACATGGTGTTTGTCAGAGATTTACAAAGGGTTTAGAAGTTTAAAATCTCTGACTCTTTTTAAGCGGTAAATACAATCCAGGTCATACCCATGACAGCTCACTAAGGAACACAGAAGAATACATATTTTTAAACCCACCTTTCACTTTTCATTTGAAATAAATGTTTATAGTCACTTGAATATACAAGTTTTTGATTGCTCCTACTAATCAGGTATTTTGTCATTTCAGTGACAATTAAAATTGATTATTTAAATGAAGAACTGACAATCAAGCAAAACCTGGAAAATACTAAGTATGAATCTTTTGACAAGTTGATACTTAGGTTAAGTTTTAAGTGAGTTTGCTTTATTTTTCTTCAAACACATGTATCTTTCATTATGAACTTTTTATTAGCTATTTCAACCTTCACTTAATATAAACTGAAGTGAGAGAAAAAGTGTATCACAAACTATCTGTATTTACAGCACTTACGGATGGCAATTTTCTGCTATTGTCAACATAAATTTTCATCACCCAGAGTAGCGAATTCAATACAACACAAGCACAATTCTTTGACTGCTATGATGTTCATCACAATGCCATACCTCAAGCGCATCTTCATGGTTGACAATTGTTTTTGTGTTCTGCAAGGTTTTAACAAGTGCAGTCATCTGTGAATTTGTGGTGCTGTGCTCAGCTTCTGGTTCAGTAGGCTTCTGCACAGAGCTTCCTCCTGAATATTGCTTTCTCTCATCTGCCTTATTCTTTACTGAAGCAATTTCTGAAGTCTACAGGATTAAAAACATTAGCAAAAAAAACTTCCTGAAAGGTTTTCAGTGATATGATATTTAGGGTTAAGATTATATATTTTAGGAAACTATGTAATGGAAAATCTGAGCTTTGAAATTATAAAGTATGAAATGCACCAGGTATGAAATGAAGAGAAATCTCTGCAGATTACTGAGGTACAGTCCCTACCCTTTATCAACCAGTTTGGCGCTCCTCCTTACTGGGGTCAATTTGCGCCATTAAATTTCCAGTTAAATAAAAAAGAAGGCCAACAACACCGACAATGAGACATGTCAAGCACCAAACAGTAGTCCTATCACCTATTATGCTACATCAACCTGTTAGAGATTTCTGACCCCTGTGCCAACTTGCTATGATTGCTTTCCCAACTCATGTAAAACCTCCAGTCATGACAGCAGCAGCAAGATCCTTAGAGATTATCCTGAATTTCATTGTGAAGTCTGGTGGATAAAAGAGGATCAGAGGATAACAAAGGTGCCATCCTCCAGAAACTGAAGAAGCCAGCTCATTAACACATCCATAGTTTGTATTTGCCTGAGAATCAAGCCACCTTCCTTGTTACTAGTGTCAGAGGAAAATTGCTACTGCAAACCAGTCGTTTATTTCAGACTTCTTTAGACAGTGAAGAGGTAAGTTCTGTTCTTTAATCTGACAATTTTTCTTGCTAAAGCACTGGTGGGGAGGGAGAAGAGAATTCAAAGGAATCAATGACACTCTAGATCTTTGGAAGTTCTTGCAAAGTCAGAAAATAGTATTATCTCTAACCTTTACCCCCACATCTTTTACAGAAACTGTCTGGCCTTCTCTTTTTGACTCCTTGGCAATCTCTTCAGTAGATTCTTCATCTTTTAGCCTATGTACAATTGTCTGGACTGTTTTGACCATATTCTTCAGTTCATCAGGATATGGAGTTGGATATCTCTTCAGGTTCCCTTCCTGTGTAACAAAAAGCAATAGTGTTCTACATTTAATTAAATGCCATAATTAAAACATCAACTTTAAAACAGACAATGAATTAGGAGAAAGCACTGAACAATCTAGTTTATAAAACCCCACAAGATTATTAATCACTCCCACCCTCCCAATGTGTCCTTCCAAGCAGGAAGGATTATGACAAGTGTCATTTACTTAAAGAAGAATCAGGATTAATCATTGTTTCCCCAGTATCCTTCTCCATGGCACCAACAGTCAGGTAGTCTCTTAGTTATGCCCCACATTGCCTTACATCAGCTGAGAGTTTTTTCCCTTGTGCTGCACTTCAAATGATCTGGCAAAAAAAACCAAACCCAACAAACACTCAAAAAACCCAAACCCCCAAAAACACAGTGTTTCATCCTGTTAGGTACTCTTAACTAATAACTGAAGACTAGATTTCTTCAGCAGAGTGAAATCCACAGCCAAAGTATGGAAAAGGATGGGATTCAGGGGAGGGGATAAGATGGAAGGAAGCATCAGGTATTCAAAAATAAATTCAATACTAACCCGAGGTGGTGCCTCTCTCTCATCTTTATCTTCATCACACTCAAATGCCACCTGAGCACGCTGTTTTCGCTGTTCCTCCCACAGAGATGGATTGAAACTTTCATTATCAGATATGAACATAACTAAAAAAAAAAGACTCTCCTAAGAATAAGATACATTATGCAAAATAAAAAATCCTCTTTTTCTTTCTCTTGTATGGGATTGGTGTGCTTTTGCATGCATTCTTAAAGGACAAAAGGCTAAGAGCACCATTAATTGAAGACTACCTGCACTGCCACTGCTTTATGAACTTGGCTGTATTTTCATAATAGTAAAATCCCTACCTGTAAAGTAAAAAACTTCATACACACAGCCAGACACTAGTCTTCACATTCAAACTTGAAAATTTTCAGCAGAACTCTGCTGCAAGTATTTTTATTCATATATATGTATAAATACTAAAATTTTAGATTCATAATGCCACAACCCCCCCAGCAAATGTATATCCTTCACTAGCAATACCAAGATTGTTCATATGAACTGCTTTTATAGCTGAAATAGAAAAATATTTAATTATAGGGCTCAACAAGTGCATTGAATTATTTGTTGCTCTGTGTTTATTGGGTAAACTTACAATTTTAACACATCTGAAAATATTCTAATAGACTTCACTATCACTGAAACTGTTCCTAACCAAAAAAAAGAACCTGATAATGAATTTTTTAAAAATTAACTTTTAAATATGCTATCTATTGAACTTTAAACCTTCCACTTGGAATGACCACCTCAGAGGCAGGTATTGTGTCAACTTAAGCCAGATAAGCAGTCCTCTCCTTGTCTACAGAGAGAAACCCTGCCACCTGGGTAAAAGAAGTTCAAACAGAGAGAATGCTTTCAGGAAAAATCCTGAACTTCACTGACTTAGAATAGAATTATATATATTTTTTCTATAGACTGGTAGAATTCTCGCATTCTATCAGAGGTATTGCAGGTGCATTATCTGCATCAGAAGACAGTAAAAATGAAGTACAATTTACTCTTTTTGCTGGTATTTTTGATTACTCCTCTCTCACTGTACTAGATCCTTGTGCCATGGAACAGCAAGCGTTGCAGCTTACAATAGAATTAACTGAAAACTGACATGTGCTCCCCCTCCATTTCTGTTAAAGTAGCACAAGCATTTTCCTTTTGCCTGTACAGGAAAGAAAGGGGAGAAATAAAGAGATTTAACTCTCCTTCCCTAACTCCTGATGGGGTTATTCATGGAATGTTACTTGTTTTCCTAACTATTTCACAAGTGAGCAGAAATAACTTTCTAGTGAGTTCTTAGTATTTTGGGCCTAACTTTTTATAAACCAAGTCAAAATAAATGTGAGCCAAATGCCTTTTTTCTGGACCATTTTTTTTCCTTTTAATATAAAACAAAGAATATGTACTTTTCCAAAAATATGTACTCAGTAATGGAGGAATCATATTGTCTAACATTCTGTTAAAATAGCCAGTCTGAAGCAGATACCTGCTAAGGAGGATTTCACCCCAAACCATTAAGCTCTGATGGAATGAAATAGGGTGTCACACTGGGAAATGGCAACCATTGCAGAACCTGATCCTGCCAGTCCATTCCTCACCTTGCCTACAAAAACAGCTTCACCTAGAACTTATGGATATGTAGATCACATGAAGTTATTGTTCTTGTTCTTCAGAGGTAACTCTTAATCACTTATAAGTTCACTTCAAACTTGTATTTAAATATTATCTAGTGACAGTCATATTAGCTGGACAGTCTTCCCATTATTATTTTCAAAAGTGAGCATTCTGACACGGTACTTCAGAAATTCTTACCATCCTCAGTCCTTGGTTGCTGGGGGAACATGTAATTAGTAAGCACCATTTTCTGTGTGTCAGGGTCAGCTTCTTTTTGAAGAGGGATAAGTGGTTTAGACTAGGAAGCAAATAAAAGGAGGATATGTTATGAGAATATATAAAAAAATTAAATATAATCTGCATTATCACAGAACATGCCTGTCCCATTACTATAAAGACTACTCTGCCTTGTATTAAACCATATCTCCTCTGAATGATTTTCACAAAATTTAGTTATTAACATGTCTGTCTTTGATTGACAATTTGCTTTGACTAAGAACTGAAACTCAGTAACAACTTTAAGAGAAAAGCAAACACTGGATAGTCAAAAAATAACCCAGTTTCTTGCTAGGACTTATTACTATCCCAAAGTAAGCTGATCTGGAATACACAGATATATTTCACAGAATCACTGAATCACTAAGGTTGGAAAGAACCTTCAAGATCATCAAGTCCAACGATTAACCCAACACCACCATGACCCCTAAACCATGTCCTGAAGCGCCACATCCACACATTTTTTTGAAGTCAACAAACATCCATTTTTAATTTTAAAAGACGTCACCTGGTTGTCTGATAGCCACATAGCAGTGAGCTGTTGCAGTTTTGTAAAGGCAAATGGCAAATTCTTCAGTCTGTAAATTACAACAAGAATTTATGTAAATACACTTATCAATACTGTTAAAATTGTTAAGAAACAATCCTTCGTTAGCCTGTAAAAATGATGAAAAAGGACATCTACAGATACAGTTAAATTAATAACTATATACCTGGAATTAAAAAAAAAAAGAAAAAGCAAACACAAAAATGCATTTCTGCCCAGTTTAGCAAGCAGTTTAAAAAAAAGTGATAATATAACTTGAATTTCAGTCAGTTCAGGGACTTGAATACAATTTTGAAGACAATTAACCTGAATTAATTAATCTGAATCCTCAGTATTTTATCTTTCAAAATACATGCACACCAATTTAGCAACAAGTGCTACACCTGAAAATTCTTGGTTTTTTCCAAGATACATGTATGGGAAAGGGGATGCCCTGGACAATGAAAGCTCTGGCAAATGGCTAAATTGAGCTACAGATGGAGTACAGAGAAGCTGGACTGGCAGAACAGGAGGAAGAGCTCAGTTAGACTTCTCTCTCCCAATATATTTCAATTCTACAAACCGGCGATTCCCAAAAGACAAATGTTTTGTCAGATTTTAATGACCAGCTCTAATAAAACACAACTCTCTCTCCCCTTCACCAGCACACCCAATTGTTTTACACCATACTCTGATACTGTTTTGTGTCCTCCATATGCAATACAGGAAGCTATTATCTTTTAAGTAAGAAGCAATGAGTTTTATGAAAATAACCAAACTAATCCTCCAGAAAAATACATGCTAACAACCACAAATGTACTGAAGTTGTGCTTCAATGTATGGGCCATGTGCCAAGCCATTAAAATAAAGAAAACTTAATACAATCTAATTGCAAGAACGAGAATACAACAATAATACATTCACAGAATCATTTGGTTGGAAGGGACCTTTTAAGGTCATCTAGTCCAACTCCCTTGTAATGAGCAGGGACACCTCCAACTAGATCACATTACACAGAGCCCTGTCCAACCTGACCTGGAATGTTTCCAGGGATCAGGCATCTACCACCTCTCTGGGCAACCTATGCCAGTGGTTCACCACCCTCACCATGACAAATTTCTTCCTCACATCTAGTCTAAATTTATCCTCTTTTCGTTTAAAACCATTACCCCTTGTCCTATCGCAACAGGCCCTGCTAAACAGTCTGCCCTCTTTTTTCTCAGAAGCCCTCTTTAAGGACTGGAAGGCTGCAAGAAGGTCTCCCCAGAGCCTTCTCTTCTCCAGGCTGAACAACCCCAACTCTCTCAGCCTGACCTCCTAGGAGAGGTGCTCCAGCCCTCAGATCATTATGGTGGCCCTCCTCTGGACCCTCTCCAACAGGTCCATGACTTTCCTGTGCTGAGGACTCCAGAGCTGGATGCAGGACTCCAGATGGCGTCTCAGCAGAGCGGAGTAGAGAGGAAGAATCCCCTCACTTGACCTGCTGGCCATGCTTCTTTGGATGCAGCCCAGGATATGGTTGGCCTTCAGGGCTGTGAGTGCACATTGCCGGCTCCTGTCCAGCTTTTCATCCAGCAGTACCCCCAAGTCCTTCTCAGCAGGGCTGCTCTCAATTCCTTCGTCCCCCAGCCTGTACTGATACTGGGAGTTGCCCCGACCCAGGTGCAGGACCCTGCATTTGGACTTATTGAACCTCATGAGGTTCACACAGCTTGTGTGTGATTCCTCAAGCTTGTCCCGGTCCCTCTGGATGGCATCTCGTCCCTCAGGTGTGTCAACCACACCATTCAGCTTGGTGTCATCTGCAAACTTGCTGAGGGTGCACTCAATCCCACATCACTGATGAAGATATTACAGAGTACATTAAACACATGCATCTCCCTCAGCTTCTAAGCTGCGTGTGAGATAAGGAAAGATAGCATAATATATTCATAACAATACCTTTACATATTATTGCATTTTATAAAACTTCTACTGGAATAAATGCATTCACAAACCTATTGTCACTCAGATTGATGACTTTTAATTTCTGCATATCACCCATTTCTTCAGGGAGAAATTCAAGCTTATTAGAATGCAGAAACAACACTGTTACATGCTTCCAGTTTCCAATCTGAAAATAAAAAAAAAAACAACAAAGAATTAATCTTTGCAACTGAAAATATGTAAATTTTTACTGTTTTTAAGAAATGAGTCTTACAGCTGTTTTTGCCTGTAAAGTATAATTAGATTTATTCTTATGTATTAAATAGTCTTCAGTTTCAACACACTAGCACACTATTAAATATTTTCAACACACTAGCAACAAATTTCTACTTCTTGTTTAATGAAATTCCGAATTTCAGTATTTGAAAACTTGTGTATCTGTATACATCCTCCTTTAAGAACATACAGAAAGAAAGTCTACTCAAGAATTATTAGCTTGTTATCCAAAATTTCTCCAGACTATATTGTTTAAAATACATTAAAAATTCATTTTACAGTTTTGTAATTAAATACCTACCTCTGATGGCAGCTGTGTTAAAAAGTTGTGATCTGCAGCAAATGTCCTTATATTAGAGAGCTGCCCAACAGATGAAGGCAATGTTTCAATCTCATTGAAACTACAGTCCAGTTCTTCTACTGATACTAACCTAAGAAAAAAAAATATTTACTTCTCTATAGAGGTTAATTAATCCAACACTAATTGAATACTTTAAATTTAAATGCAGTTAATAGCACTACTAATTACAAATCTCAAATGTAATTCAAAATAAAACTCTGAAACCCAAGGGAATTCAAATCCAAGAAAAATCCTTTACTTAATGATTAAAATGTGTTTGGGGTATTTTTTTTGTTTGTTGGTTGGTTGTGGGCTTTTTTGTTTGTATTTTTTCTCCTTTATGCTCTCCTCATTACAGCATTTAGTGAAAACAGGGAGGTCAGCAAATCAAACAGTTGTGTACTACATGAAAATGCGGTCGTGCAAGGCACTGAAAACATTTAGAAAGGGACAGATCATAGCAAACAGGAGTTGAGTGCAGTTTCTGAACAGGAAAAGAATTTCAAGAGTTAGAGACAGTGAACCTAAGAATCTGGCAGTGAAGAAGTATTTTGTAAATTTTCACAAGAAATGATAACCTACATTAATTATAATAGGAGAAAAGCAACTGGAACAAATACCCTTCATTTGTATAGCCCTTAATTCTGAACCAGTTATTTTTGCTGTCATTTACAAATCTAAAATCAAAATGCACCAAATTACACATTAAAAAAAACCTGCTGATGAACAGGTGAAAATTCTCCTTGTAAAATAAAAAGATAAATGTGTGTTTTCACATTCACTTTTTACAAGCTTTTTCATAGTGGTTCAATCATTCACAGTATTTACCACAGCCACAGCTATGTCACTGCCAAAAATTAGTTCAGGCAGCTGACTGCCTTTTCAAACATCTTGTTTACTTTCATAGTCAATTTTCTTTTGTAGATTGATGGCTGCATTAATAAGTGAGAAACATAGGTCTTTTGATATTAAATAATACATAAAGAACATACATGCTGCAAACTAGAAGTAAGATATGAAAGAACTTGCTTTCAATTTTATTAAGACATGAACATGCAGAAGAAATTAAATCAAGTAGTTGTAAAAACATTCATAAGAGGAGCTACTGTTACAGAAAAGTGTGCAAAGGCAATTCAATCTTTTATTCAAGTGAAATACTTACCCTCCTATGGAGTCTGGCAAATAAATTAACTGGTTTTCATCAATTTTAAGTGTTGTTACCTTCTTCAGGGAACCTGTAATAAGATGAACAAGTAAATAAAAAAGGACATTTGAGTTCATTAGGCTTACTTTTAATTTTAAATTAAACAGGGAAAAAAAACAACCTATGGGCAAGCAACCACATCTTCCATATTCCCTGGCATGCCTATAGTGCTATATACCTAAGGAAATAAGCAGATGAGCTTACAGAACTTGTTTGCCAGCTTATCATGAGCCAGCGATGGCAGGGTGGAGAAAGAAAAATAATTTTTTTTCCACCCATTTACAAACTACTGTATTAAGCCAAGAATGCTCCAAAACAAATATGAATTTTATTATTCAGGTACTCATTACAGCTTTATCCAAAACTGGCACTTATAATTGAACCTTAGTTCTAAAATGCCATTTGTCTATTTTCAAGTGTTCTGCGTCTGAACTCTAAGTTTTTACGAACATGAATTAACTGAAAATACAAACCAATACTCTCTGGCAGTTGCTGAAGTGAATTACTGGATAACAGTAGGTCTTGCAGGCTTTCACAACCTGAAATACCTTCTTCAACTACTTCAATGTTGTTTTTAGAAACATCCAAGTAGGTCAGTTGTTTCAAAGTGCCTATGAACTAAAAGCAAGAGAAGATAATGCATTCTAGAAAGTGCAAGTTCAAAACAAAAAATAAAGCAGATTTGACAACAAACTGTCTCTGAAGTGTAATGTCAGAGGAAAAGAGAAAACCTATTTATAGTACTGAAATACATTTTTATGCAAAATAACCAAGCTTTATATTTAATTATTTTGTGCAGATACGCACAGTTGATGTTTCTCCACACACACAGACACACCACCATAGTTCTGCAGGTCTCTACAGTCAGTCTGCTGCAAATTCAATGGTTTGATCAGTTACTGCCATCAACTGAAGCTTTACAACAGACTTCAAAAAGAGAAAGACAACATAAGGACATCACTAGGCTCCAGTAAAGTCTTTTAATGCTTATTTTTGCCTTTTGTGTAAAACTGCATCGTACTTAACCTCAAGAAACAACAATGAATCCCTAATTGTACTAAACTGAAGAAACAAGCCAAAATATAAGCTTGTAATTACCTTTCCATATGAACCAAGAATAAGCTTAAAGATTTATGCACACTACTCTACTGAAATCTTCACAGAGAAGATGCAGGCACTTCCACAAATACAGTTTTACTGTGAAGTAGAAATGTGTAATACATCCATTCAACTCTTTAAGGAAGAATTAGCTAAGTGAGGAAAGACAGTAGAGAAGACTACTGATCAGACAAGAAAGCTTCACATCAGAGGACTGCTAGCAATTTTAAGTCTGAAAACAGACCAGCTGCTTCCCAAATGCAAAATTCTCATTTACTAGTTTACTAGAACATACACACAGGTTCACAGGTACTTCAATAATAGCTAAGCCTGGATCCCATGTAGTTCTGAGAGATGTCAGGAACCCAGAGGGAGTCAACAGAACATTTTCTCAGGAACTGGCTATGCTCCCTGTATACCTGAACAGGCATCGTAACCAGTAAAAATTCACACAATATATTTATCCTGTGATTTCCTGCTTACTGTCTAACACAAAATAATCCCTTTTTGGAAAGACCAGTCAATGCTAAACTTGATCCAGGATTTCATCAACAATTTTTACCCCTTTCCTGAATCAGAATGTAGTTTTTAGATTAAAGGTGTATAATTTTCAATGAAAGAAATGCTGTGTACCCAACTCTTATGATCAGTGACAATTTCTAAGTAGACTAATGAAGCATTTAAGGCATAAATGAGGCATTTAGCCTTTTGGTTTTCAGTAACATTAAAATTACATATCAACTTCAACATATATCATAGCTGACAAAGCAAATACCACTGTAAGTTAAAATACTAAATGTTTAACGCAGTAAAAGGACTTACCCCTGGAATAAGTGTTAGTCTATTACCATCCATCCAAAACTCCTTTAACCCACTCAGTTGTTCAAGTACTTCAGGCTGTAAAGGGAAGCTATTTTTTAAAAATTTCATACAGAAAACAGTGAAAGACAAAAACAAGGTCTGGGATTTATCTGTTGCAACTTTAAGTAATGTCTTATTATAGCTGTTACATACACTTGTTTCACTGGGTCATCAAAAAACTCCCAGATAAATCACTTCTTTAAATGTAAATATATGCATCAGATATATAAAAAAACTTTTAAGAACTTGATCAGAACACTAAATAATCCCTGCAGACAGTGTGGTTTTTTGTTTGTTTGGTTTTTGTTGAGTTTGGTTTTTTTTTTTTAACAGAAAGTATTTTTTTTTTCACCTGGAGCACAAAATAAATAAATGTTATGTGTGTAATTTTATCTCTAATGGAAAACATTTAAAAACCCTTCAATTCCATCAACTCAGAAGACCTGTTTGTCAAAAACTGCAAAGACTTTGTAGTTTTGGGGAAAAGAAAGACAAATTTTCTAACAACAAAGGGTGTATCTGCATGATACAAGCAAACTACTCCATCCATAAAATGAAGTGCAGGATTGTGCTTCCACTGCAACTTATTGTTAGAAGTATCTTACATATCAGGGAAAGATCACTTCTTGGTAAACATCCATGTTGCATATGCTTTCCTATTTAAAATTCCCTGCTGAGAAAATAATACAAAACAGGTGCTACTGCACCTTAACAGCTACAACCAAGTTCAGTTAAATGCCGAATTCAGTTTTGTTATGTTGTAAATATACAGCATTCCCACATAAATTGCGGCCCTCACTCCCAATAATTCATTTTCCAAGAGAAAATCTTCACTGAGGACTATCTTTCAGACAGATCTTTATCCAAAAAAGTGGTTTCAAACCTCCTTGCAATTTTAGCAAAAAAATCTTAACAAAGTTACCAGTAGTTGACCCTTGTAGCTAAAAGGCTGGGAGGGATGAAGCAATCAGCCAAAAATATACCCACACAGGTAATTTTGCAGCCCATGCTTAGTTCCTGGCTCTTATGAGTCAACATGGGCCTGGGCTTGTTAGTTTAAGGCTCCCTCATGAATATCTACCCTGTAATGAGAATATGGCAGTAATGGTAATGGCCAGAAGTATAATACTACTAATGAACAATTCCTTAAATACACTTCCCTATCTGCCAAACCATACAGCTAGGCAAATGTTCAGCTCTGCATGATCTGGTGGCACACAAAGACCTGACATTATTATATGGCAGGTCAGTACATTCTGCTATACTTCTATTCCAATAACTTTATCCAGGAAAGTACTTGTAGAAGCAGAAAGATGTTAAGTAATTGTAAATGTAAGATGTATTTGTCTGTGAGATCATGAACAGGAAACAAGCTGATTCATGCTGAATGAAAAATCTGAGCCCCTCAACTGTAAATACTATTTTGAACAATATTCCAACTATTTTGAACAATTAAAATTAAAATAGTATCCCTTTGTTCTAAATAGTTTGTATACAATAAAAGCAGGTTATGCACAGCTTATACAGAACTTACAACATAAAATACATGATAACCAGTGTTTGTAATTTACTACAAGCCAAACAATTATGTTTATAATTCAAACACATACTAGCATTAATTTTTTTAACGGTACAGTAACCAAACTATACCACAGAGTGTTATTTTCAAACTGAGGAAAAATGTACTCAATATTCACCAGAATATGCAGAGTTTTTATAAAAGGCTCCATAAAGTAGTATGGGGTATACATAATATTTGCTCAGTAGCAGGACGCTTAAGCTGATGTTTACATTTTCATATTGATTAAAAATTCATTAAAGGATAAAGAATTTATAAAAGCTACAAAGCTCTGTTACTAAGGCAAAACTCACCACTTCTGTGAACTCATTACTTCCTAAGTCCAGTCTCTCCAGCTGAGTCAGTCTGGACATGGTTCTGCACAGGAAGGGGATTAATAAGGAATTAGATTTAGGAAAATACCAGTTACATCCGATCTTCCGGTATTCATACAAATATATTATTTAGCCAGTATTAAATAGTGATGTTGTTCTGTAACTGGACTGATATCTAAACAAGGTCAAATTTTCATAAACTGTTCAAGCAGGCACATACTAGTAATCATACTGACTGTGGACTGTCACAAAAAGAGTACGCTGCAACTCATCTACGGATTACTTTACAGCTAAGGACCACTACAGTAATCTTTATCATAAAGAGTAACTCAGTGAAGTTACTCTTCTTTTGAGTACTTCAGCTTTTCACCTAGCCACATAAGTATTCGCAGCAGCCAAAAGCTGGTTAACTACATGTTTTCCTCCCAAAGACAGATCACTGCCTAACAATTATCTAAAACAGAAAAGACCACTGTTGAATCACAGGAACCAACACCACCTTTCTCCCTCTCCCACCTGCTGACAAACTTGCTTCCGTATAATGTGGGCTGGAGTCCTAATTATTTCTCTAGTCCTACAAGAAATCAGATTACTAAATTGGATTTCGTGACACATCACAGCATCACAGATTCTTTAGTTTGTAAGGGACCTTTTAAGGTCATCTAGTCCAACTCCCTTGTAATGAGCAGGGACACCTCCAACTAGATCACATTACACAGAGCCCTGTCCAACCTGACCTGGAATGTTTCCAGGGATCAGGCATCTACCACCTCTCTGGGCAACCTATGCCAGTGGTTCACCACCCTCACCATGACAAATTTCTTCCTCACATCTAGTCTAAATCTACCCTCTTTTAGTTTAAAACCATTACCCCTTGTCCTATCGCAACAGGCCCTGCTAAACAGTCTGTCCCCGTCTTTCTCAGAAGCCCCCTTTAAGGACTGGAAGGCTGCAAGAAGGTCTCCCCAGAGCCTTCTCTTCTCCAGGCTGAACAACCCCAACTCTCTCAGCCTGACCTCCTAGGAGAGGTGTTCCAGCCCTCAGATCATTTTGGTGGCCTTCCTCCGGACCTGCTCCAGTACATCCATGACTTTCCTGTGCTGAGGACTCCAGAGCTGGATGCAGGACTCCAGATGGCGTCTCAGCAGAGCGGAGTAGAGGGGGAGAATCCCCTCACTTGACCTGCTGGCCATGCTTCTTTGGATGCAGCCCAGGATATGGTTGGCCTTCGGGGCTGCGAGTGCACATTGCCGGCTCCTGTCCAGCTTTTCATCCCCCAGTACCCCCAAGTCCTTCTCAGCAGGGCTGCTCTCAATTCCTTCGTCCCCCAGCCTGTACTGATACTGGGAGTTGCCCCGACCCAGGTGCAGGACCCTGCGTTTGGACTTGTTGAACCTCATGAGGTTCACACAGCTTGTGTGTGATTCCTCAAGCTTGTCCCGGTCCCTCTGGACAATCTTGGGTTGGGCTGGAGTAAAATTTGTATATCTAGTGTAACGTGGCAGTGGGGAGGAGCTTTATTGCTTAACTTCTGTGAATCTGGTGTTATCTGTGTAAACAGTTTGGCCTCAGAGTTGAGTCATGCACAGGAGGAAGGAAGAAAAATTACTCAGGCCATGGAGTATGTTGGGCTGGGAGATAGATTTTTTTTTTTTTAAATAAAAAAAGAAGGATTCATGTTGAACTGAAAGAAAGAGTTCCAGTCACCTCAAGCCGCAGTAAAAAATGATGTCCTTTATTTCAATTCAACCTCATCAAAATTCACTTAAATTAGATTGAACTTTTTTCATTTTGTGTTACCTGTTTTTTTCCTTCACTTTTAAAATTAGGAGTTATTTCTAAGCTGAAAATTCAGTTCAAATAATAATCAAGGCACCTAACCCAAGAGTTAGGTGTTCCCTTTCCCTCCTATCCTGCTACTGCTACATCCTTAATGCCTCTAACACAATGCAAAGTTACAATTGTTGCCTTAATCTTCACTTTCTCACTAAAAAAAGCAAACCAACCAAACAAAAAAACCCACACCAAAACCCCCTACAGTTACAGTTTTTCATCTAGGGTCCCGGTCTTAACATTTGGAACCAGAGCAGATATCTGCAAATCTCTCTCAAGTATCGGCAAAATTCACCTTATGAAACACTGACAGTGTAACAAAGTAACTTTACTGATTTTGTGCCTGTTCTTTTCCCTTGACAAAATGTCTGTAATTTAGCCAACACAATCACTCAACTGTAAAACAGACACAAATTTGTTTGCAAGACCAGGGCCTCAGTTATTTTCCTGCCCTTCCCCACTGCCTGCCTAATCTATAGCACTTTCAGCTGTTCTATGACTAATATCTCTTTGTTCTTCTGTATTGTTTATAGAGCAACTATATCTTCAGAAAAAATGCAAACAAAGCTTCCAATAATGTTAAAGGAAAGGAAAATTCAATGCTAAAGAAAGAGGAATGCAGAACTGGAAACAAAAATTTACTAGATCACTGAGTTAGACCTTTGCCACGGTGCTATGTAATCCCTTCCCTAACCTGAAAAATCTGTTTCATAATTCATATTCTTTAGCTTGTTGTCCAATCAGTCCAACACTAAGGGATCAGGTAGTCTAAATTATGCCTCAGATTCTGATGTTGTAAATAGTTTCACTAAGGTTAACACTATAGCTTACTTCAAGTAGCACAGAACTCAAGGTGTGTGCCATAGCAAGATTGTGCCCTAAATCATTGTAATTATAGTCTCAAATAACTTCCTTCTTTCTAAAAAGTTTATCTTTTTTATGGACAATTAGACAATAGATAGAAGATTAAAAAAAACAACCTTTTTATATTTCCATTGGACCATTTTCCCAACTTTCAGCTACCTATCAGATAAATACCTCTATAATGGTCTCTGTGTATTTCTGCTTTCCTTTCAGTAGAAATATTTTCACTGAGCTGCTTTATATGATAATACTGCCAGTTTCACAGTCTCTGGCTGTGGATAAGCTCCAAGCAAAATGATGCATTTGGCACACAGAAAGGTTGATTTAGTATGTTGGCATTAATTACCCATTTTGATTAACAGTCTTTCAAGTGCTTCAGCTTCAGTGTTAAAAATTATATACATGTTTAATTCAGAAAGAGGACTAGCTGATTTTGTAGAAATTTATCCAAATACATTTCTCATTAGAAATACGAAATAATTCACTGTAAGTATGAAAATATTAAAAAGGTGAGTGTGACAGGGAAACAAGAAAAGAGCTGTATTCTATAGCAAAAACACTAGCATGTACTGTTACATCTTACTAGCTTCAAAAAAAGCCTTTGGACCTTCTACACTGTTTAAAATGTACAGCATGTTCTTTTTAAAACACATACTCAGGTTTGGAGAACTGTTTTAAGTTCGAATTTCACATCAGGTTCTGTTCTAACATAATACATAAAGCCAGGCCATGGATGCCTTTGGTGGCCAGGTCAACTGCTGCACATTGTATTATCCTGAAAGGCAGATTCACCTCTTGCATGCTATGGACACCACAATGAATTTGTTCTCCCCAGTGTACGTAATTCATAAACAATGTAGGTTTCCAGTGCTTCACTGCAGCATAATGCATATTAATATGGTTAAATTAAACAAGTAGTCTCAATAGCTTTAATCTCCCTTAACTGAACCACAAGAGTACCAGAAGAGAATAACAAGGGCGGCATCTCAGCATGTACTGTAGATCATTATGGAGGTGCTGCAGAGGATATCTTCATGACTGTTTAGTATTCCAGCAAGGATGAAATCCTGA
Source organism: Phaethon lepturus (assembly GCF_000687285.1). Classification (NCBI taxonomy): domain Eukaryota; kingdom Metazoa; phylum Chordata; class Aves; order Phaethontiformes; family Phaethontidae; genus Phaethon; species Phaethon lepturus. The sequence continues at coordinate 45,348 of NW_010559761.1, forward strand.
AAACACTGAAGTCCACAAAAAAATTCCCAGCATCTTCAACAGAAGTTGTGTTTGGCTTAAATACATTACAGCATTTGTTTAAATGTCTTTTGTCACTACAAGAAACCTCCATAAACTACTAAAAGTTATTGCATGTAATTCATACTATCAGTGTTAATTACGGCAACTAAGGTCAGGGTAATTTTATGAACAAAATCTGTATTAGCTGGAAGTTTTAATTATAGCTACTGTTACTCAGTCGGAAGTAACAATTTACAGAGCTACTACCCTAAATTACTTGTCCTCTGATTTTTTGCGCTGAAAATTAGCGATAGCAGGAAGAGCAAAGGAGGATAGAGAGTATTTATATCACAGGAATGAGTAGAATTCTTCACACTTGGAAGATTTAAATTCACACTTTCTGACGCTATACGTTTAATTCCAGCTATGAGTTCTGGCATCTTTACACAGCAGACACCACAGTGCAGTATCTAGGAACACAAAAGGGAATTCCAATGGAACATACCCCTCAGTCATGTCTTAGCATAGAATTAGCTACAGTCAGTAAGAAAACCGGCTGTTGTGTTTGAAGGGCTGGCAATTCACACTACAGCCTACCACATGCAAGTCTCCGCTAGCATATGAGCTGGACAGAGTGAGTATTCAATTGTTATCTCCTTTTCGCCACCAAAACATCTTACACCCACCAAAACCAGTGCTTCTCTTTACCAGTTTCTATTGCCAGAGGAGGACTTTTACACCACACCAACACCACATTCAGGACTCTACAGCTGGTTATTCACATCCCATCTTTGGGATCTCTGTTCTTCTCTTTGTTGGAACTTTTCTACCTCTGCTAACCCACTTAGACCTTCAGGGTCCAAGTAAGAAAATTCAGAGCATTGCTCTAGCTCATACAAACAGCAGGAACTGCAACACCACTAGACTGGGCTTGTTTGATGAAATGAGTGAGAATTGCAAGGCAGGGTTTAGAAAGATGCTAGATTTTAAGAAAGGTACGATTAGATTTACTGTTAAAACAAATGCTGTAGTAATTTCCAGAAGTATTTTACTATTACTGAAAACAAGTCTGAGGAATATGCTGCCATTACGTTAAACAAGCCTGTTGCATTACAGAATAAGTACGGCATAACAGATTCCATACAACACAGTAACGAGTTGTTACTTCCTTCAGCCCTGAAGTATATTAAAAAGTGTTCAAGTCATGTGAATTGTATTCCCTCAGTCACTCTGAGCAAGCATCCCAAACTCCACATTTGATTTAGAGATAATGTTCTTAATTACCAATGTCTAAGTATCAGACATTCAGCCATCAGAACTGTACACAGACAGGCATCTGGGCAGCCCCACAGTATTGCGTGCAAGACACATGATCATCCTGAGGTGCCCACACACTGACTTAAAAGCTCAACAGGTGGATCAGAAATCCACAGAGCTTTACACAAGAAATAAAAGCTGTATAGGCTGACCAGTCAGTCTGAAGGGAGATATAATTTCGGTAGTATGAAGGGATAGTTCCTTGTGACAACTTCGTCCATGTACTTAGCTACACATTTAAGTTGTTATCTACTTTTCAATATGCACTACATTAATTCGTATAACTACAGAAAAAACCCTTCAAAGTAGTTTAAGTCAGTGTCATCCATACTTACTTTGGCAATATTTTTAACTGGTTTTCTCTAAGTTCCAATATCTGCAGTTTAGTTAATCTGTAACAGAAAGGCAAAACAAATTATCGCAATATACTGTATTTTATGACAAAAGCAATCTCTGAACTTCTTTATATTGCTGAATTTAAAAAAAGAGACCTAAATACTTTCATCCTTACAGAGAAAGTATTTCAAACATGTTTTGTGCACAAATCTGCATGTTATTTTAAATTCATTTATTCACTGGGGTTTGGTTTTGGTAAAACAGTAAACAAACTAGACATTGCCTGCTTTTCTGCACCTGTCTGAACACATTTATTTACCTCCATCCCAAAGATTTTAAAGCACTTCATTGGATTCATTATGGGTACATGTTATCATCATATACAGAATTACACAAGAAGTAACAGAAGAAAGGTAGGATAAGCCTGCACAAGTTAAGATGCTGAATTTCTAATACTGGCAATGTATCAAACCTCATCAAGCCTCATCAGAGGAATACCTGTGGTGTTCCACATGGTAAAAAACAACTATTAAGTTCATCTTGGATTTCCTTCCATATTCTCTTTCTAGTCAGCTTCTTAATCCGTTTTGATATTTCTGTTAGAAGGCAGTTTGACCTTTCTTTCTGTAAATCCTTGGTTGCAAGATAAATAACCTCTAAATCCCAAACTCAACTACTTGGCCAAGATTAAGTTCAAAGCAGTCTTGACATTCAAGCAATGTACCATCCCCAGTGGAATTTTTTGCCTCAGGACAGCAGTGACAAGACTATCTCTTTGTTAAATGAAATACAGAAACGGAGTTAGGTTTAAATACAGACAGGACTGTGAAGACAAGAGTTCTATATGTGATCCACTAACTGCCCTCATACAACACAAAACAGGGCATTAAGCTCACTGACTCAAAAAAGAGCTTAGTGAACAGGCCAGTCTTTCTGAAGGTACTTAACTGAGTATGTGGTAAGGACAAAGACAAAAACCTTAATTTTGATTAAGTAGGAAGAACTATACTTAAAGTAAAAATAGAAAGCTGAAAACAGTATTTATTTTTCCTCTAGACATTTGCTCATTTTTGGATGCATTTGAAAGTAGCAATCTGCCACCTACGACTAACTAAGAATATAAGTCACCTTGAAACAGAGCAGAGGTCAACATAGCCCTGCATTGCAAATGGTACTTGCCATCTGCTAGCAACTGCTAGAGGGGAACCTCCTCCCCCTAACCTCTCAAAGGAAAACCAACACTCTAATAGCGCTGAAAGAATACCCTAATAAAAATCCAGTTCATAGTAATATCACTGATGTCAGTCTAAGATGTAACTGGAAAGGACTTCCTTTCCTGCCTGCATCCTAAGATATCAATTTGTGACAAAAACAGAACTTGTTGAAGCACCCTCAGATATGAATGGTCATTTTGGGCTTGGACTGCTGAACAACTGGAGCATTAGGCTCCAACTGGTGTTTTGCTTTGATGACAGGGAAAATAGCTACACAGTTTGTAGGTTTTCTTCACAACATGAGTATGCAGTCAAGTTACTCAGTAGGAAGCAAGTAGAAGCAAACCTCCATTCATATGCTAAACTGTATGTATGCACGCATATTCATTGACGTTTGACAGAACTGACTGTACTACACTTCTAATAAGTTAATCATCTGAACTTAAAGACTGCCTTTGGTGATAGAAAGGTTCATAGCTTTGTGACCTTGTTTCGTGTTCTGCTTTTTTCATCAGCTAACCCTCAGAAACTGAAGATACAAATACCGAATTTCTTATGAGTAGAGCCACACAGAGGCTACTAGGGAAATATTTTCAACCCCTCCTTGCTGGGAGATACACGCTGTGTCTAAACAAGTAATTTTCTTGCCATAATTGATGAGAAATATTGGACTGAAGCAGTTGTAATTTCTTCCATTATGACTGAAAGGGTTAATCCAAGTTTAATATAATACTACACATCAGATACTCAGCCTAGCTGCTCTTTAAATTGCTTAAGCCACGCTAATCGTTTGAATTGCTGTAATGGAACTGAAAAACTGAGGTTTAATTTGGAAGAGAAATACAGACAGAGAAATAGTCCACCTATACTAAAGGAAAAATAGAAGTCATAGTGTCAGAATACATTTCCTGTGCCATCCTATCACAAAGGTTTGTCACACTCATACAGAAGTATATAATTTCTCAACTGTAAAAACGTATAGCCACAGAAAAATTTACACACCATCTAAACACAAAGATGGAACAGAGTATTATTCAACTTTAAGGATACCTGGTGTAACAGCCTCAACAAAATTATAGTTGCGGTACTGTTATTTAATGTAACCAACTTAGCCTGCTTTTAAAATGTAGCTCAACTTTTAAATAAAACAAAATCTCTACATGAACATCCTGCCAGGATAAGATCAATACTAAATCTGATTTCTTATACTATACAGTCTGTAAAAAAAATGCAAAGGAAATATATAGCAGGTATACTTAGAAACTCGCTGTTCAACAGCAGTCATTCCTTGGAAAGTTAAAAATATTTCATGGAGACCTGTTCTTTATTTTTCACCTCCTTTGCAGTTTTGCTAATGCAGTTTTTTTTTTTAATTGTAACTAAAATACAAAGGTAAAAGGACTGAAATATATGTATCTTATTTATAGCAGGTTGCATTTGCAAAAATTTCAGCCAAATTGCATATATATAACAAAATTAAGTCCCTGATTTGATTATCACTATACGTTTATGTAAAAAGATGTCCCAAAGTAGATACTAGTAAAAATATCTACTACTGTAAATAGTACTGACAAATTGTTGAGAAAGAAGATTAAAAGAAAATTCATTGCAACATCACAGTAAAAAATGTCTGGAAGCAATACCCTATTATAGACAAGATTCTCGGAGTTTTTAGAATGACACTGAAGATAAACTCCTTGCTTATCTTAAACACACATCAGTAAATAACGTTTCTCTCAAAGCCCTGTCTCAAAATAGGCATGCAGTGAGCTTCAAGTTTAAAATGCTCTGCTTGTGTATTTCTGTATTTAAATGTAAATATACATGATGTATTTAGACACAACAGATACAGTTTTCTTAGGTAAGCATAAGCAATTCTCAGATTTCTGTGCGCTGCCATAAACATTACCTGTGGGATCTGTGCCAATATTAATGTATTCAAATTAGAATTTGGTAGTGGAGGAAAAAAACACTTTATCACCTCAGAATTTTGAAGGAACCGGCACATTTAATCAAAAGTCTGGTCATTTTTAATGTCTAACAGACTTAACTGAAGGACAGCAAGTATGTAATGCTCATAAGGAAGGGGAAAAAAGATTGGATAATTTTGACCTCAATAGTATGCAAAGCTTTAGCACAAATTCTGAAGGCAAGAATAACACATGGAGGTAAATGTAGTCAAATGCTGCACAGACATACCAGAAGTAGTTTGTATTACACAAAGTTTTCTTTCCTAAGCACCAGGCTGAATGTTACTGACAGAGGTGCTCAAAGACCCATCTATCCTGTTCAACATTTTTTAACAGCAATCTTAAAGGATAGGAAAAATGTGTAAGTTGGCTGATGCCAGACAGTCACAGACAATACACTGAATAATTAGGACACTGTAGAGAAAACTGTGTACAACCTTAAAGAATGAAAAAAAATAGAAAAGGAACAAGATGCCATAACACCAAGTCAAGTCCTTGTGATTTCCCTGTGGAGTCATCAGCCATTTCTAACTGAGCTGTCCAATGCATTAGTCATATGTGGGAAACAACACTAGGCAGCTGCAAAAAAGGCTAGTGGAACACTAGAGCATAACCACAGACCTTTCCAAGACAAAAAAGAAGATAATCATAACATTGTACAAGCCATGAAGAGATCTCAATTTGAATTCTAAATATAGCTACATATATCATCATCCTCTGTCAAAAAGAAGATGAACTCAAACTGAAACTCATTCCAAGATATATTAATACAATCAGGCACAAAGGGAAACCTGCTGCAACAGAGGGAAACAGGATTTTGTTTAGTCTAACAAACTAAGAGTGATATGAGAACACTATAAAAATAGCAGGTGAGAGAATGGGGGACAACACTCATGAGAGATGATAGCAATTAAACTGTGGAACAAGTGAATATGAACAGTCAAAGAGAAACTGATGTGGGAAACCAGTTAGAAAAACTGCAGGAACAGAGACCCTGACACATGGAGCAGAAAAGCCTTGCTAGCTTTAATATGGCATTGGCTTAGTTTTTAAGATGCATTATTGCCTACAGTTGCCAATAAGAGCAGGCAACAGAACTCAGTTTCTTCATGTGTTCCCATGTAATGAAAAGCAATGGCTATAAAGCCATATACAACACAATTAATGCACCAAACTGGAAGAAGCTGAAGTTTGTCCTTTATGGGAATAACAAACAATGCTCTAAATATCCCAAAAGCTTCTATCAGAACTTTTTTGTTTGTTTTTTAAAAAAGTACTACTATCTTCTGAAGTACAAGACAAACGACTGTTTGTGCTAGCAAGTGTTTACACCTAGTTGCGAAGTTGTAGGGTGGCAGCACAGTCTAACTACTTACAGAGCAGAAGTACTCAATGTCAAAGGGGTCTGAACCTTACTTTGAAATTACATTTTACCACTTCATTGTTTCCCAATTTATTTGATCTAAATCTTCCTATAGAATAGTATTTATTCAGTGCAATACCATTATTGGCAGGTGAACTTACATAAATGCTTTGAATTCATTTAAAAACAGCTGATGAGAAAAGTCTTAATTTCAGTTTCATTCTCCTACCTACAAGCTAGGATGCTGCAAGTCATTGTTTATATTTTAAAATCCAAGGCTGAATTCTTCATAGCTATTAAGACAAACGTTACACTGGAGAATTGGCTTTCAAGTTGCCTTCAGCAACTGATTTATTGTTAAGCTGTTAGCAATCAATGACTTCACCATTTCTCTAACTATTAAGCATTACAGAAGTGGATAGTGATGAAGAAAAAATTATGAGGCTTTTTTAAACTAGGTGTAAGGTTAACTACTTAAGATCAAATGTGTCAACCAGAAGTCTTCAATTTCATCTGTAGTGCCTGGTTTGCACTATGAAAATTTTGCCATTTGGTTAGACTATTAAAAAACAGAGCAGAAAATGTTAATAAATATGTTAAAAATTATAATGATGTATAGGCAATCATTAAAATGCCAACAAGTAAAGACTACGCATCTTCCAGACACTTCTTCAACCTTAATGAAGGCTTTTGAAACACAAACTTTGTGTACCAGAAACAAGCATGATGATTAATGCTCCTGCATCATAAGCAGCTTTTTTGTTTAGCTGAGTGTGTAACAGATCTAGTGCTTTTAATTGTTCATCAGGGAATGAGTAATAACTGGACAGAGAAGCATAGGCCAACAACTCCGATCACAGATGACTAATAAACTAATGGTCACTAGTGGACTGCACCTACATCTTCTGACCTGCCAAACTTCAGCAGCACAATTTGGGGGCTTTTCTAATCTCTTGTAAACTGTGCTGACCCAACATTAACATTGCTGTCACACAGCAATATGCCTGGCTAATAGCCCTATTTCCTCAAAAAGAGGCTTGCTATACATGGAATGGGGTAGGAGAGTGACAATCTAGGAAAAGATAGCATAAAGTAAGAGTGAAGAGAGGGGTGGAAAAAAAGCAGAAATGGCTAAATCAGCATGATAAGGAGAACAGCATGAACTATGCTCATTTAGGAGTCTTCCTTTTAGCAATGTTATTCTTTCACTTCTGCTCCCAAGAATTAATTCATTTTAAGGAGATAGGGGTTTAGTACTTGTCTTGTATTTAAGCTACTGCATGAATAATTTTGCTTAGTCAGGAGATCGTAAATATGCTTAGTCTTTCAGAAAGATTCCTGACAACAAGGCACTTGAGAATTACAGATGTGCATGAAGGAATCTGTGCATCCAGGAGAGGACAAGTGGAATTACAGATGTCATTATCTGCTTAACTCCAATAACTAAATGATAAACAACCTGTATTTCAGAGAAACTAGTCTCCCGTACTTACCAGACTTGTGTTGTAAAAGCAGCAAGTATGTAAATGAGTTTTATTTCTTGGCTTTTTTTAAGGATTCGCTCTGTCCTTCAAAAGCCCAATTAAAAAATGGTGATAAAGATTCAGGTCTTTTTCCTGTAACTAATATGTGGCATAAATGGATTTGTAATGTACACTGCTTCCCCTCCTCCAGTTCACACTGCTTGAGAAGCAGCAGAAACTGACCTGCATAAATTTAAAACTAAATGTAGGTACTAAGTTTCAAACTCAACTTACCTGCCAAAATTGGCTGGCAAAAACTCAAGAAAAGCATCATTCAGGTACAGCTGCGTTAGGTTTAACAGCTGGGAAAATCCATCTGGAAGCCTATACAGAAATAAAATAACATAATGCCTTTGTTTCAATTATATTCAGGGCATTAAGTCATACTTTCCCAAACAACAGTATAGTATTAAAGTCCTACATACTGATTAACAGTAAAATTAAGGTGGTACCAGAATTTCTAGAAAATTGCACTAGATACTTGCTCTGTGTAAGATTAGTTTCAAAATTATTTTTAAGAACTGACTACAATATCTACAGGCAATAAAAACTATAAACAACAAATATAGTCTTGCTGTGTATTTGTGATGCCCTGACACTTCATGTGGAGGAGGCATTCATTAGAGTACCTAATTGTAAACCTACACAACACCTTTTTTCTCCAGAAGACTTATATTGCGCAAAGTTTGTATCTCTGGCCGTGCCACTTCTGGCAAATTAGTTTTGTCACTATATAAGGTGACAGGAAATTCTATTCATATAAACTAAGTTTGAAAAACAGTGGTACAGGCTTTAGAGTAAAATTACTGTTACTAAGAAAGAAAACTTTTTGCACATTTCTCTATATTCACAGAGAAGTGATGGACTTAAAGCTGAGAAAGCCACATGGTATAATGTAGGATTGCCCACATAGCCTATTAAGTTGGGCAAAATACTTCAATGACATAGCTATACTGTGTCACAGTGCAATGAGGTTAATGAAGATACTTCTCAGGTAAATCCGCTCCTTGCCTCCAAGGGTTGGTGCAAGTTGGGGCAAGTCTGAGACTCAGCAGTGTTTGCACAAAACATAAGACATCCAAAAAATGACAAACTTACTTTGAAATTGGATTTACACTGGCCTCAACAATTGTCAAGACTTTACAGTTTTTTATATTTTCTGGAAACTCCTGTATGCCTGCAAGATACAGGGAAAGGTTGGGAAATTAGACTCCATCACAGGTATAAAATGTTGCACACAAGACCACTAGCCGTAAAAAATTTCATTCATTTAGCAGCCAGTGAACTGGTTCTCCGCTATTTCATTTTAGATACAGTTTTCATTAAGGAAATACTCTTATGCAATGTCAGTTCTTTTACTACTCTATTCCTAAAGCATTTCACATTGCAGCTTAGCAGGCAGCTCACCAAGCAGCATTCTAGAGACACGGTACACTTAACGATTCCCACTGCTTATTACCAAATATTTAAGTACCCGTACTTTGTAACATACTTAAGATCAGGCCCTCAGCCCCAGTAGTATTTATTAAACAAACAAAACAAAAGCAAAACAAACAAACAAAAAAAGAGGCATTCATACAGTATAACAAAGTTTGTATTCATAAACAGAACAGTTTCCAAGAGGATCTGTTTGTCAAATGCATGCCTTCATGACTTGTATGACATCCAGGTGAAATGGTAAGGCTTGAAATCTTAAAATATGTTTACAGCATTCATGGTTCTGAATAGATACACCAAAACGTGACATATGCTTGCTGTTAGCTTCAGAGTATTTGTAGAGAAGGGCAAAAATGCTGCAGACACATTTATGTCTGAAAATTAAAACAATAAGGAACCTCTTTTTCCAAGGTAATCTCCAAAAACATCAGAGAGAATCTGCAACCCACATATCTGCCAAATTTGTATTTGTCAGAAACTGATGAAACAGGCCTTGAAAACAGAAGACAGGTATCTACCACATCAGTAGGAAATCAGCACCGAATCATTTTACTGCCCAAGCCTTTCACCCCAATCTTTACTATAACATAAAAACAAATAAAAACATGGTTATCACAACTGCAACTGTTTTTGCAATGTATCACTACGTTTGTACTGTTTATTTTTAAATACTTGTCCTAAGTATAACAACCGCTCATACTACAATCCTTCCACTTGGATTAAGAATACACTGGGTTTTTTTCCAAGAAAAACCCATATGCTAGTAAAATAAAGTTAGTGCAAAACAACTGGTTTTTTTTTCAGATAACAGAAATCTACATTCTTTATCTTTCAATTAACTCGTGTAATTGTGTCTGCTTCTAAAGTGCTTTATCAGGTGTGTGGAAGGGCCAGCATGAACCAGGTAATGAGACCACTAAGAAGGAACCATACTCTGTGGATGCTCACTTTTAGGGTCATGAAATTTCATGCTGCTCCAAGCAACATTAACTCTTACAGTCCAGTTGCAGAGAGAAAGACAAGGGCAGTGTGTCTTCTCATTCAGATTGGCAGGTGAGACTTGATTATGTCTCTCCATGTATGTGTTCTGAGAATACCAAAGCAGAAAAAATGTGTCAAAGTATCAACTGCTAAGTATGTTTTTACTTACGTAAGAAATTACACAACTTCTGATGCTACCTTAGAGTTTGGTTCTTTCTATGTTGTGCAGTAACAAGATTGACGTGGTATATTAGGACTTAAGAGATGGCAATACCACCTGACAGAGAAGTAGTCACAAAACACTTTCACGTAAACCAATTTGTGGGGCAAAATCACCACAATAACTTTTCCACAAATTCCACTAAAGTAGAAACACCATTTCTGTCAAAGTAGACTTTTAGGTCTTTCTTGACAGGAACCTGTTTGTCATACTAAATGGTTGAGACTATTACTTTGACTCATACCAGCTGGTGTACTCTGTTATTGAGAGGTGAAAGGCAAGAAAAGCACACTATGCCACACAGTTAATTCAGGTGTTTAATAAATACCTCTAAGTACCTCAGACTCTTTTGGGAAACAGCTAGTTGAACTTGAGAACAATGAAATATAGAAGCAGAGGGAACCAAGAGGAATTGAACCATCAACTGTAATATAGGCCAAGATTTTTGATGTTTCTGGTTTACTACCATGCGTGCTCATATATACACACACATGTGTAAATAAAAATATAGCTTTATATACATGGCTTAAACCATGTGAAGTTTACCGGGGCTGTGAGTGGAGTCAAAGCAGAAGATGACTACAGGGAATACTGATGCAATTTACTTCATCACTCTCAGTTCAAAACCAAAACTAAGAAAGTAATACTTATAATGTAATGAAGCCTCCTTTCTGGAAAGCAGCAGTGATATTTTCCAGTCCAAAGACAGGTTTAAAGAAAGATTAGAAAACTAACATAGAAAGACTAGAAATGTGTATTACCTATTGCTGTCATATAATCTTCATATAAAGGGAAACACATTTCCAAGAAATTTAAATATACATGTTCTTAATTCCATTTGTAGCAAGAAGCCTCTTTCACCAAATGAGGCTATCCAAACATACAGATGGAAAGCATCTAACATGACACAGTGCCCTGAGCCATGGCAGATGAACAAAAATATAGCACATAAGAGGCCTGTACAAAGTTACGGATGATTTGTATGAAGTGGTCTTCTGTTGTCTAAAAAGCACATCAAGACCTCTTTACTGTTGATGATGGAACTTTACCTTCTTAAAGTAAGTGCCTACATTAACCAGAGTAAACCACTGCTAAGCTCCTCCTTCAAGGCTGAGTTGTGTTTCAGACTCACTCTGTGCCAATGGTTTTGCTGTTTGAATCACATTGAGAGATTCTCTAAGCTTAGTTTTTCTGAAAGATGGTCACACTACTGGCTTTGGCTTGGTCTTTGGATGAAAGATTGCTCTGGTCCAACATGTCAAATCTCATGTTTTTAATATTAATATTAGCTTCCACTGCCTGTGTCAAGAATTCACTGAAGCACAGAAGACTTAAATCTGTGGTAACTACCTAGAAAACAAAACACACAGCACATCTGCTAGAAAGGAGAATGCTAATGTAAACTTAGTCTCAAAAGAACAGCCAAATAAAATATTAGCTATCCAAATACAGACATGTTAAATCAGCATGCTTTTGTACATAATTGGAGAACTCTACAGTAGTGTCTTGTTTGACTATGCCTTGGGCAAGCAGTAGCAAGTTTTAACAACAAATCAACAACGGAAATTCAACTGATATGAGAAAGCTAACAATGAAGGAGCCCATGAATTTAATATTGCCTCTTCTTTGAGCCAGGATTGTTGTGGTACATGGCATCTTTAACAGCCTCACTCAACACTTCAATATGGGTAAACGGCAGCCATCAAAGGAGCAGTAAATTTGGAATGACAGCATGAAATATACCTGATGTTTGTATATACATTCAGAAGAGAAAAAAAAATTAGCAGACCACTCCTCTCTACCATGTGATAGGAAATTGCATCTACTAACTGGCTGTACAACAATCTTCAGACATCCATTTTTCCTCAGCTACATTCCTCCTGCATGCTAGAAACATGCAGTTACTGTTGGATTAGGATTCTTTCAGTTCTCCTACCAAGAAAGCTCCTACCAAAGTAAGAAAGAAGAGTAAGAAGGCAGAGAGACACTGGAAAAGATTAGAGAAGCACAAAGGGCTGTAAAGAGCACTTCATAAGAGGATCTGTTCCTTCTTTCTCTGCTTTCCATCTACCCTTAGTGTCCTCAATCTTCTTCCCCGTTAAGGAAGCTCCGCAAATCTTGAGGTTCTCCATGACAACATCTTTCCACACTACTTTTGTAACACTGTGCTAATTAATCCATTTGATAGCCACCCCCACTCTCCATAAGCATCTGATCAAATGAGCATAGCAAATTGAGAGCCACATTCTTTTCTAAATCTCATTTTTCTTTTGGGTTTTTTACTGCTTTATATGCCGATACTCAAGGATTATACAGGAGGAAGACAGTGCAATAGATAACCCCCAAGTAATCTAGTCTGTTGCAGCCTATCCTACTTTCCTTGAAAAGCATCACATGAACAGGTTCTTCATCCTGCTGTTTCCTACTTTATATGGTAACAACCATCACCCCCAACTCATTTCAGTGCTGTAGCTGATTTACAGATCACACTCACTGTTTTCCAAAAAAAATACAAACCATCACACTTGTGGACTACAACCATTTGCAAAGCACAACAGGAGGAAATACAATTTGCGGGTAATCTTTAATTCTAACTACCAGATACAAACTGAACGGAGAGCAAAGTTCTTTTTGTAGTGTAGTTTCCCACAGAAGTGAGATTTACATAATAGCTTTTAGTATTTACTTGTCTGTTCCTTCCTCCCTGTTTTCCCAAATTTTAGAAGTTTTATACTCTCTGACCAGTTTCTACCAAAAACAACACTTAAAAAAAAGGCAGGGAACAGGGCAGGACTGGAAGATTGTTAAGGAAAATCTGGGAGTAAGGTAAGGAAGAGGATTCTTGTCCTAAAATTCTTGTCCTAAGCCAAAAGCAGAAAGCATTCATCACTCTGAACTCTACTTGGCAAAAACTCACCAACTAACCAGCCTAACTTAGAAAGTGGTGTTTAATCAGAATTCCAGATCAGCCGTGGCACATGCCCAAAGGGCATACCAAAAAGGTCATATAGGGATTTTGGGTCTATGGCCACAAATTTGAAGGTAATCAACCTCAGTTCTGGATCATGTAACACAGCTGAAGGACGGAATTTCACCCGATCTCTAACTCCCCAGAGAGCAATGATTGTTTTGGCACATCAAAGCAAATATGCACAAATGTCTCTCTCTTTGTTTAGACTGGATTGAGGCCACTGTAAGTATAATTGGGGTCCCACTCACCATCTGGAGTTACACTCATCTCCTCCCTCTCCTCACCTACATCACAAGACTCAGTGTAACTTGCAGAGCAGGAGCAAAAACTAGGACGACGTTTCCTCTCCATCAGATTTTTTTCACTCAGAAATATTAGCAATTCTGGATTTACAGAAAATTGTGCAAGTCACATCCGCTGCTGGCAGTATCCTTCATTGCAATGGACTGCAGAGCTGACACCCCAGTACGCTACTGTTTCAGTTCTACTGCAGATGAGGGCTTGCTCTGCTGTTCATACTGTAGTCATGCAGTCGTACTTTCTTCAAAATCAAATGCTGAAACTAGTATGCTCAGACTTCAGTTATTGAAACTATTACTGCTACAAAGCAGTGGCAGTGCCTCAAAGTCAAGTTACACCTCTTGTCACACAGAATGTTTTAAACAGGCTTGCTAAAAAAACAAAAAAAAGTATTGGCTCAATTCCTAAAAGGCACAGAGAAAGAAAATCACTAACAAAGGTAAGGCCTGTGAAAGCTGTATGGATGATGTCCCCAAAGGAAAGAGTTTACAGCTAGATCTCTCAGTTTGTGGGGAATGTGAGGAGAAAATATTCTCTCCAAAGAGCAGGCACACCAGAAAGTCCCCTTGCTGCAAAATAAATGAAACTACAACCTGCTGTGCACCCATCCCACCTTGCACCTTTACAACTACACAGGACACAGACGCCCTGTTTGCATGCATATGAAAGCACCCTTAATTACATACATTCTTCCCTCAGCTAATCTATTAATTCTGGTCTCAACTTCCGGGCAAGCTCCACCATAAAAAGAGCAGCTCTGGTTTGTTCTTCCACTCAGGCCTCTGCTACAACTGTCCTTCCAGCCAGTTCCAAACACGGCAATCAAAATATTTTCAGAGCTCAAGAATATAGGCCACAACTCTCACCAAGATTATGTAAAATCTGTTTGCAAAAGCTGAAATTTTAAACTGCAAACTTAAAGTATCAATCACTGTCTGTATTCTTATATACTTACTTAATTTGCTTTAATTTGGGATTTCTGCATACTTTCTGAATTAAAAGCAGCATTTTTCATTATTCAAAAACAAGCAGTATGTTAGAACCCAATCAATTCACTGCACAATGCTGACCCATCCATCCTCCTTTTTGAACGTTCACCCCTCTTTCTTTTCTTGCCACGGCTGGTTTCAGATTAACCAGGACCTCAGGTTTCCAGGAGATGCCTGACCAGGCTCCAGGGCAGCAGGAACACCTTCCCACTCAGAGCTGGAGTTGCAGCTTAGAACAAGGTTGGTCGCTGTGTACCTGTGTACAAGGTGTTACTCAGTTCATTAGTTGCCACCAAGCAGCTCAGAAGGTCTCGGCTTATTCAGTGAAAACCTATCCCAAATTAATCTTTTCAAGAGAAAGGAGCAATTATTGCAAATATACTTTCTTCTAGTTCTGCAGATATCCCAAGGCTTTTGAAAGCTGCTAGATGTCACATCAGTTGTTCTGCTTGCACTCTCAGAATTGTAAAATTCCTTGCAATTTGGGTTTCCTTGTGTATCAGCATTACATAAGCTGTGGCTTTCTGTCTGTCTCTTACTAAAGGTAAAAATATAGAAGTTTGGAGACCTGTGGAAGAAACCTACCTTTCTCAAGTACAACTCAAAAAATAAAACTGTCATAGATTTAACCTATCATTAAACTCGTTACAGATTTAATAAAACAGCAATTTTAAATATTTGATTCTCTACTCTCTCCTCTTTGTTTACACAGAAAAGTTCCCTTCCTAGAAAAACTTCAGTTTTTATGAAGGAAATCACTAATTTAAAAATCTTAGAAAACATTCACAAAATTCTGAAAACAAACTCCACTGTATTTCCTGATTTTTCTTTGAAATGACTTTCCTTGACAAGTATCTATGTATAGCTTAGTAAGCAGATTCACATCTCCCTCTTCACGTTACGAAGTCCTTTTCTCCAATTCTACACGCTCTGCAAGTTTTAAAGTTTCCTTTCCCATTTGTCCTCCCTTTAACGATGGTCACTTGCAGGGTCATAAGCTACGACTACACTTGGAGCTCCCCTTTCAGTTTACACAATCAAAAATGGAAGTTTAATCTTTTTTTGGAGGACTGTCTGGAGGTTTTTCATACAGGAAAATAGATAACATTTTTACAGTCCATGTAATGATTAATGCAAAAATGTCAGCTGAGCTACAAATCCAACAGAAACAAGCTAAACAGTGTTTTCATTTAAAAAAAAAAAGAAAAGAAAAACACAGGAATTTTTAAGCTTTTCTGATGAGTTTTAAAGAAAAATGTACTCTTACTGGTTGCGATGACTATTATAATATAATATGATTTGCAATAAAATAGTGTTGGCAATGTATTTGGTGCTTATTTTGTTAATGAGGCAAGTACTTAACTACACGCATTTATACAGTAATAGAGTATTTATTCACAATTAAGACAAAAGGCTCTTTTGCAGAATAAGTGTCCACATGTGGAAAAAGCAGTAGCATTAAGATGTAAACTGCTTTTTAATAGATTTGAACTCATTACAAGTCTGAGTAAAGTTCAGTATTTCTACAATTTTTATTTTGAGACCACTTGTGAAATTCAAAGTTTTAAGTTATTAACCTGAAGCGAAAAACTCATGCCAATTCTGTGATGTTCAGACAGTAGTAAATCCTATTTTATACTGTAAGTTAGCCTGATCTGTTTAAATGGATAGTGCCATCACTTTCTTGAACAACAATAATTTGCACTGCTAAATTAGCAGAGAAAAGAAGATTACAGTTCAGTGGGGTTTTTTGTTTTTTATTCCTTTTATACACATGTACTGGCACAGCTAAGATGCTCCAGCAAGCCCATGTCTTTAAAGTATTCATCCTCAGTCTGGAAGAACTTCGATTTTTAGAGTAAGTTATCTCTAGGCCTGCTCAAGCCATGTTCCTTACACAATGTAAAGAAGAAGGAGTGTGAGTGGCATGACAGGTTCCTAAATGCCTTTGCTCTGGAAAACAAAGACGATAGCCAATAATGCTGCTTCTTGAAGACATGCCTGACACACCAATTTACATAAACCTAAACATGCCAGGGCAGGGTGAAATTGCAGAATGTGGAAGACTAGGAAGGTTGTGGGCAGCAGTTTGTAATGCCATCTTGGACAAGCATCAGGGTGTTCTCAGCTATGTCTAATTCATGGCTGGAGTGTTGTCAAGTCCTCAGAGTAACCTGAAACTGAAGTGTAACAGAAATATGTAAAGCTGCTTTGCTTTTTTTCCTCCATATCCTACCCCTCTGGGCTGCAAATTCAGTGCTGTCTATCCAGCTGCTTTTGCTTGATACATGACAACTGTTACTCAGAGAACATTCCTTTAGAAAAACAAAGGTACATTCTGCCTTCACATGCAAACCCACATCTAAAAAACCGACAATTACTTCTACAATGTCTTTTCTGTGTTACAAAAATTTGAGTCCAGGATGAGATTTGTGTTAAACTTATTTCAGAATTTCAGATATGTACACTCAAATTCCACATTCAAGACCTTAACTGCATTGAAATTCTGTTTACATCCTCTCTTACACACAGAGATAATTTGATTCTGCAGAGACAGATCCTATTCAGTATCTTTAATAAAACAGACAATATATTCAAGAAAAAATACTATAAACATTAGAATAAAGAACTTTAAACAGAATAGCTGCCTATACTTAGGATAAATTTATGACCTCTAAATGATGATACATTATAGTAAAGCCACAGGCTCAGGAGTCAGCAGCGTATCAATCATATTTTCTTTTATTTCACCATCACAGATAACATAAAACTCCTGCTCTCATCTGCCTTCCCCCTGCCCCGCCCCATCCAGTACCCCCAAGTATAAGGGGAGAAACAGCAAATCTACAGCAAGTTATTTTTGTATTCAGGATCTTTCTCTCTTACTTCTCCCTGCAGAAAATAAAACTTGGATCAGTCTCCCTGTTATCTTTGAATAATTCTCAATTCCTCGAAAAACCGTATCCCTAAATGCACCAGATGGGTAACATAAGACTAGATACTCTCCTGAATTCTCATTTTTCAACTCCCCAACTTCTGGCACACAGCGTACTAAAGCTAGTATGCCAAATCAGCAGATGACTTTAAAACACTGAAGAAAACATATTTGATATAAATTTACATCTGTTAACAAAATTCTTTAAAAATTACTTAAAATAATTTTATAGGCAGATATGCCTAGAGGCGGGTGAGTGGCGGGATGTATTTTTGTTTTCTTGGGTTTAGTTCGTACATTTTTCCATGAAGACTTCTTGTAATACAGACTGACAAACTGACATGTTTAAATTTGCTGTAACATTGCAGCAGAAAAGAACCACTCCTTAATACCGAAGAGACTATTGAAGATACCCTTATTTCTAAAACAGCATGTTTCTTTTGGTCTTGCTTGTTATTTTCTAATCTTGCTATTTAATCCTCCAAAGGTCTGAATAATAGTATGGAACTTAAAAATTCAAGCTTTTTCTTTCACTACCTGCAAGCTGGGAAAAAATAGACCATCTCACTGTTTCCCAGGCACAAGTGATTTCAAGCCCATTTCCCAGGCTTCCAGGAAAGCCCAACTGCCCTGGTAGTCACCTCATTGTATGCTTCAGCTTTTCAAATCACTTGATTCTAGTAACCTGAAAGCTAACTCTTCTGTCCATTTATATACACCATTGTACACTGCACATGAATGCTTTCCCCTTCAAAGAGGAGGTAAAAGTATTTCCTTGAGTCTTCCACATGACCTAGGTGCAGGCTAAGGCTGGCATCCGGGAGCCACAAGGAAATTATTGCCCCTTAAAGGTTAATAAACCCTGAGAGAGACAGATTTAGGGGTAAAGAGCGGTGCCGTGGGGTTTTACTGGTGGATGGGTTTGTTTTGTTTCCTGTACAACTGTTGATAGATTAAAAACTTGGCCATAGAGGATAAAATTGTTTTAAGTTTTCCTTAAGCTTCATAAATAAAGCGCTCATTTTTCTATACAGGTCTTACATTCTGTATGCTGCAACTTCTCTTTAGGATGTAACCCAGTAAGACTGGGAGAAAAGGGCATCTCTTGATGCTTTCTACAACACAGGATGTAATTTTTGGTATAGGAATGTAGCTTATTTGTTTTACTATTTTTTCAAGTATAATTTCATTTTTGTAACTATGACAGCATCAAGCTTCAGTTAAAAGTTTCAAAGCTGAAACACACCTGGAAGGAAGCAATGGAATACCTCTGATATTGAGGGTTCACAGTAGCCTTAGGAATCAGGTTAAAATGCCATCAAAGGATAACTGATGTACTCACTACCAAAGAACTACAGAATTTATTGCCTATTGCCAAGACTAAAGGCAGAGTTAAAACTAACTGTATTCCATGCTTCCTGCACATATAGCAGCAATTTGCTATTTTAAGGCTACATTTACTCCATGACCTCATCAGCAGCCATGAATCATATATTCCAAATCAAAAGCCCTTGTACAAAGATTTCTGTATGCTCCAGAACACACAACCTTAGAGGCTTGTACTCCATAACCCAGCACATGCCTTGAAATGTACATCACTTCACACAGAGACTACATATATTGACAGAGGAGGAGTCAAATGAAGACCAAATAAAAAGCCCACCCTGTCTAGCTCAAGGTGGCCCAGTAACAGGTGGTGGTGGACATTGGAATCATACAGGGAAACATGCATGCTACTGTTGGAGACAGGACACTAGACTTGTTTTGATTAAATATTACTAAATATTCTTAAGTATCCACATTTGCACATCTGCCACATTTCTGTTACACAGTTTTATATATTGTATATATGAAATTAGACACATTTAAATCTGAAATTAAAAAAGCAAGACCTTTTATGAGCTACTAAGACATCATAAAAATAGCTTCCTTGGACTAACACCTTCTGTGTAACACATCTCCTACCTTGAAGAATTTCTGCAATTTTTATTTTCTTCTAAACATCAAATACTATGCACACACATACAAATATGTATGTAGTTCTACTTGGAAAGCAACAGGTCTCGCTCTGTGATCCAGACTCCGCAATTTATGAAGTAACAGTTTAAAACTGAAGCTTCTTTATTTAGCTCCATCGACATCAGAAGAAAACACGATCTATCAATACTGCAAGAAAAATATAGGAACTATCACCTTCACTTGCCACAATCACAGGAATCTGAAAAATACACTCTATTTTACAGTTTGGCATCTCTTATCATCCTGCACTAAGATTGGTGATCAATCTCTGGTATATTTTTTTGTAAATAAATTAAGGGGAAGCAATCTCCGTGCTTCCCACAAAGTCCACTGCTTCCACAGTGTTCTTTCAATATCTAACAAATAAAGGAAGAACAAGAGATTTTGATCAGATTTGCTAGTCTTGCAAAACTAGTAAAAGCCCTCCTATTTTCCTCTATTATAGACACACATCAGAACAATCATGGACAGTGGGAAACTGAGCAGTAAACTCGTACCAAGAGAAAAGGAGACACAGGGGAAGAGAACAGGCCTGCAGCTGTCAAGAGAAAAATGTTCTGTGCTTGCAACAGTGGATAGGGAAACAGAAAGGGAACAGCACTTAAGCCAAACTGAAGTCTCAAATAATACCAAATTTACCACAGAATAAACAGCATTACTTCTTACCTCACCCAACCAGGACAAACAGGGACCTTAATTCAGGTTGTTGAGTTTCAGGAATAGTGAGAGACACAATGTCCCAAGTAAACAAGCATGTGACCTCAGGACTATTTTTGATGTGCAACACTAGGCAGAGAAGCTATCCAAACCATGATAAGATTGAGAACAGGCACATGATAATAGTTTAAATAAACTTGTGTCCTGTCATTTCACTGAAAGGTGTTAAAAACAAAACAACACCAAGAAAACAGCTTCAGAGTTTACTGGGGTAGCATACCATTCAGCGATTGCCTCTTTCAATTCTTTATATGCCTCAGAGGAACAAGTGCTCTTTCAGCAGCTCTCTGAAGGCTTAGCTAAAGGTTAAGCCATTTTGGACGGACAAGTAACTCTCTAGCTGGTAAGTGACCAGCTGCCTATTTATGTACATAAGCCAAGGAATTTGCCAGCACTAGAACTCAAATGCCCTTTTGCTGCTTTTAAGTCTTCTGCACTGAGAACTTGTGTTGGAAACAGTTAATCCTTTCAATAGTTCAGTCTAGGACAAAAAGATGATTCTTTCTCTGTTGTGTGTCACTGTGAAAGTTTAAGGCCAGTGTTCTTTAAGAAAGACTATTAATCCACTTGTACCAGGAACAGAGCCATGACAATCAGGTCAATTTACCACACTAAATGCTGCGTTCATTAGACAGAAATAATAAAGTAACAGTTTAAGTACAGACTGGGCTACAATGGACAATCAAGGAGAATGCCAACACCTCAACAACTGGAATATGTTCTTAATAAAGGAGAACTTACTTAACTGTGTGGAGTCATAATTAGCTAGCAGTCCAAATAACCATGAATTTCCTACCATAAAATCTTTGGCATATCTATGTAATTCTTATTTACAAATATGATTTCAAGGAGAGGTCCTCTTAATTCAGTTTGAATTAGTAAGAGAAGGTTATTATATCCTCATTGATTAACATGATTGAACTCTTTTCTCTCAAATAAGTCACACAAGTAAGTCTGATGATAATGTTATTTCAATTTCCTCACAGTTGCACATATCTGCCAGCTTGCCAAAGCAGCACCAGTAACAAAAAGCCATGTATACAATACTTGGCTGACGTTTCATAATATATAAAAGGCTGACTCACACAGAATGATAGATTTTTAACAAGTCAGACAAGTGAACCAGTCATTGTCTGTAGTCACTGTGACAAGAGGTTACCATCCCCAGAGCAGAAGAGCAAAGCAGCCAAGTCCTACTGCAATTTTCAGACGAAACAAAATATAACAATAGAATCCAGCAAAATTTTACAAACTCTTGTGCAAACCCTCTTCAGTATAGTAAAACATGAGGAAAGTCACTAAAAGTAATAAATTGGAGCATATGGGTTTTGAGAGAATATAAAATACTTTACAGTATCAGTTTTCAGCAATGAAACTCAAAGCACAAACCAATTAATTTGAGAGGTGCAATTAAATATCACAACCAGACCACAAAAGAGAATCTTTTATGTTAAGCAGTGATCAGGAGTAGTAATTTAAAATTTACAAGCTATGCTGCTTCTAGAAATCATACTTTCACTAGTGTCTTTGTACAGTCAGTGATGATTCGCCTTTTAAATACCCCAATATAATAAGTGAAGTGACTTACCATTCTTGCTGACATCCAGTTCCCTGAGATTAATGAGATTTGCAATGGACGCTGGCAATGTGGTTAGATCATTGTCTGGCAAACTCAGCTTGTTCAGAGACTGACAGTTAAAAAGTTGCTATTGAAACAAAGAAAAAAGTGAATGTAACTTTCTCTTAGTTTCCTCTATATAGCTTTTGGTTTTAATGCCTTTAAACTTCTGACCTCACAGATGAAGGACAGACTATTTAGAGTCTTTGACTACAAAAACTTTATTTAACTAGTTTTATTAAAAATTGACTAAGTTTACAATGCTTAGGAAGACAAAAAACTGCAGTCACAAGCCAGCAGCTATGCTCAACACTTCCTACAAATACCTTCCAGTATCTCAGAAATTGTGACCTGTAGTTAGTCCTGCAAACATCACAAAATATTTTCCATCATAGACATGCCGTATGATACCCCAGAGGTAACTACAGTTTCTTCAAAAACAAAACCAAAAAATTGATAGATGCATTTTTAAAAGTCAAATAGTTTTGGAACACAGGTTTTGAGTAGGTATTGATCTTCTGTAAAAGTTTAAATTTTATTGCATTCTATCTTACAGTATTTTTTTCCCTTCCACGCTTACTAGCTCAAGTACACAAATATCCAACAAAATTATGGTGAAAACTAGTGAAAGCTTCATATAAGAACACAGAAAACTGAATAATCTCTTCTGTATACGTGCATTATAATTTGCATCAACTATTAGCTCAGAGCCCGATCTTTTCTTTTATGCAAGGTACCTTGAGATTCTTACCCAAAAGTTTTACAAATTGACAAAATAGGGCAAGTAATATTAGTGTAATGGAAGAAAGATCCTCAAATGACATGTAGGAAGCTTACAGATACAAAATAAGTATCTGTAAGAAAGTGGCTGAAAAGGTTCATCTGAACAATTTATGATGAATACTCCTTTCCCGACAATTTTGGATAAGATCATTCATAAAAACCTGGACTTAGTGTTCTTTTCTTTTGGAATTCTGAGAAAAGATCATACAAAACGTGGAATTATCCCAATCAACATCATAGCAATGGGTTTACTTCAACCAAAATTTCTTGGGTCGCTCTCAATTCCAAGGCCATTATTTCAATCACAGGCTGTTGAACAAGCCCCATTCATGTAATGTTTCCATATACCACCCCAGAACAAAAGCAGACGTAAATTAGCAAGATGGACAGTTCAAGGAATGAGATCTAACTTGCCTACTGATGTTTCCAATTCCTCAGAAATGTGCACCTGTTAGAACTAGTTGATATCATTAAGGCTTTGAAGAGTTACAAGTCACTTAGGATACTATATGGGAAGGAAAACTTTGATGAGTTGCATTTTGGAGCCACTCCTTTATTTCAGTACTTCAAGCAAGAATAGATACTTAAAACTCATCCCTGAAAACAATAATCTGGACTCTTGGAATCAGTAGAAATTTCCCTGGTTAGTCATGTGAAAGCAAATGCAGCACAGGGAATTGCAAGATCCCTAAAGGAAAACGGAGGTGAGTTTTGTACGGTGTTGACTTTGTAGGTGTTCCTTCTGTTGTTGTTGCTCTTTTTTAATGTTCATATATTCAGTGATTAAGTACATCATCATTATTGCTTACTAAAACACCAGAAGTCATACAATTAAGGGCTATTTTACTGAATAATTCCAATTTCTTCCACACAGCAAAGTGAGAGGGAAAACTAAAACTGCTGCAGTTTGAGCTTTTCAGCTCAAATGCACACTGTGGCACTTGGGATAAACAGAGTACATTTTCAGATGTGATTTAACACACAAGATGAAAGCATCTCAGACGAAACTGAGACTACACACCAGTGCTTCATGTAAAGCAAAGTCCACCTCTACCACCGTCTTTCTCTCCACTGCAGTTTGCTCATGCTGTGCCCTCAGCCAGTCAACTCAATTAAGGAGCAATGTTGTTAAGAACTGATTTTTGATGTATGCTGGAGTTCTGAAAAGATTGGAGGCAATTAACAAAAATTTAGAAGCCACATATACTGACAGGCTATGTCAGTGATAAGGTTGAAAAGGTAGCCCCAAACCAGTTGTGTTGTGGCATACAAAGGGCAGCTGACTGCAAAACAGGGAGAACACCACACCACCGAGGGCAAAGAGGAAAGGGGAAGAGTGGTAATGTCTTAACCAGGCTTCAGAAAGCTGGAGACAGCCTACTAAGTACAGCACTCTTCATCTGAGATGGCTTAATTAGAAGCCTTTTTCAGCGTTAAAAGACTAAATAAAAGCTTGAGTTAGGAAAAAGGCATACACAGCTTGAAACTTAAGCTCTAAATCATCTAGGATTATTTCAGACATTACAGGCCTTCCTTTATGGATCGTCTATGGATAGTTTTAAGATTACAATTTCTGACAAATGACTAAATAATGTTTCCTTTACAGTATTTGAATTTATATGTGGATTTTTTTGCTTTTGAAAGTTGAAAGGAAAAAATTATCATCAAAATTACTTAAAAGCTGAAAAAATGCTTAGCTTCTCACAAATAAGCCTGTAAGAGTGACCTATTATAATGTACAATCACATTAACATGAAGCAAGTGTAGGTTATTACAGGTCCTTGCAGTTCTAGCAAAGAAAAGCAAAAAGGAACAAAACAAACATTCAAGCAGTCTTTCTAGTCACGTGGATAATTTAATCTTAGACTAGGCCAAGTGGTAGACTGCCCACCTCTCACTTAACTTACGTATCAAATGCGAATTCCATATTGGAAGTGACTAATGAAATCAAATGGCATGTAATAGAAAAGGAAGACAAAGCAGACTAACCACTGCTTCTGAACATGCATCCATTTGATTGCTACAGTACAGTCTGTCTTCCTCTTAAGATTACCAAAAAGCATTTTTTAGAGAATGATGAGTTTGGGAGGAAGATGTTTATTTAGTTCTTCTGATGTAGGAAATAGGAATTTAATGCAAGAAGAGTTCTGAAGATTTTTTCTTTTTTTTTTTTTTTTTTTTGCTAAGAAAGGTATTTTATTCTATTTTTTAAGCGTGCAATGTTATTCTCCTCCAGTAAAGAATGACAGACAGGATGAAGTTCTGAAATCATGTGAAAAACACTCAAATGCTGACACAAAGTCTTTAAAAGCAAGCTACTAAAACCTAAAGTGACTAAGTCTAGCGTAAAGAAATACCTGTTTGGGACGAGACAAGAATAAAATAGTGGAAGGTCTAAACTATAACAGACTTTGTCAAAATGTCTAGTTTTAATTTATATGTTATTAGCTCTTTTCAATGTAAAAATACAGATTTTTATTGAGGGCTTCTTATGAGCATTTAAGGTTGGATTTTCAAAAGCACTCAGATATTTAAGCCAGCTTTACTGGAATTCAGGGCTTCTGATAACTGCCGATTTACTAGCCTGAAATTATCCAAACCAGCAAAACCTGAAGTGGTATAGCAAACTTTCAAAAAAATCAAACAAAGTATTCTATAGTTGTCCTGCGTGACAGTGAAGATTTGCACACAGTTGTGACACAACAATTTTAAATATTAAGTCTTTCATCTAACTACTACATTTTTAATTCCACTAAGATAGGGCCTAGTAATGGAAACAAGTCTATTCCAGTGATCACTCTGTACTTCTCTAAAGTCTCACTGGCAAAAAATTTTCATTCTTTTCTCTAGTATTCTGCTAATTCAGCATGCAGTTTGTTTTCAGATTTCAAAACAAATGACAAATACTAATTTCTGTAACAAACATGTCATCAAAGGGGCATTCCAGCTCTCTAGTTTTTAGACTTGAACACTCTGAGGTACTTCACAGTCTCTTCAGCCATGTATAGAAGAAGAAAGGACTTCAACTCAACAGATACTGTGGATTGTAGCCACCTTTTGTGGGTACAGAGATCTGAACAAGACATTAATCTTGCTGCTTCTAATCTTCATGTGTTATCAGAGATTCAAAATAATGCTGCAATTTGTTGAATGCTGTTAGTCAGTTTGAGCAGACACTGCGACAGAAGTAGATTAGCCTGCCTCTAGTATGTATCTCTCTTGGGCTGGATCAGTTCCTTAAGCAGTTTCATCCCAATTCATGTAGCAAACTAGTGAAGCTGGAACACATAAAACATTCCTTCTACCAGGGCTGCTGCTTCTAGGACCAACATTTACTTAAAAATATTTGGCAAATTGCAGTCTAAAAGCTGAAGGAGGAAGCTACAATCTATCAGGTTCTACAATGCTGATGAAGTAACAGAGTTCATAAATGTAACTGAAAGGAAAACCACCCAACATACCTTTGGAAGCTCTTCAATCTGATTGGCATCTAAATAGAGTTCTTCCAAGGTCTTTTCAAAAGTAAAAATCTCCTTCGGCACCTGTTCCAGGCTGCAGTGAGAATAATCAAGCGTAGTGACTGTTTCCTCCTCTCCACGCAGACAGCGGCATGGCACCAGCCGCACAAACAAATTCCGCTTTGTTGTCATTTTCAGGCACTGTAAAACAGAAATTGGTTGATTTTAAAAAACAAGGCTGAATACTTAAAAAATAAAGAAGTGTATACAGATCTGCACATATATATGAGAGAGAGTAGAAGAGAGAGAGAATTTATTTATTTTCTTTTAAATCTGACAGATCTTTTCTTTTACATACAACAGATTCCAAATTTTTCAGGAAGGACCATCATGTGCATACAGTCAACACGATCATGTAAGCTTTATTTCCTCAGGAAATTGGTCTAAAAATACATACTTTTCCAAAACACCACTGAGTATTTATTTTCTTAAACTGCCAATACTCTAAATTAATACCTGGTGGGGTTTGTTAAAATCTCAATTTTTTTTGAATTGCAGAAATGCAGTGCCTGATTTAGTGGCATTAAGTGGGGTTAGAACACCCATAGACCCCAGAAGAAAAAGGCAAAATTTGGCCTGCAACTTGCCACCTACTAACATAGCCCTACATTGCAGAGAAGCAGAGAATTTACAAGCAGGAGTTCTAAAGCGTCAGTTGTGTTTTCACAACATAGCTTATCCCTACCTTTGCAAAGGTTACTCAGATGGTATTTTTGCTTAATATATAAAATCCACCCTCTACAGGGCATTAAAATGTAGTTATAAAAAAGCTCAATTTTTTTTGTGATGAATAAGGTTAAATTCATGTACCTTAATTTCACATCCCTCATTTAAAGACAGAATACCACAAAAAGAACCAGCATGGTTTCTACCAACTGTTCTATCTTCAGTTTAAAAAGAGATGTTTCCAAGTGCACAAGTAAATAAGTGACTTTTTGCAAATCCATTCAGTTTGGAAAACTTCAACACATCGTGCTGTCAACACTGGAACTAAGGAAACATCACCTTGCTATGGAAATGTTATCTTTCTTCCTTTAAACTGAATCATTGCTACAACAGTCCCCCCTAATCTCCATACAATATTCTTGCTCAGCAGGAGACAGCAAACCTAAACGGTGTAAACAGACCAGCTGATTACTGACAACATACACCAGCCACATTCTGCCTCTTTTCTCCTCAGCCAGAGCAGAAGTTAGGTCTCTCTCTTGTAATTAGGAATGAATTTTCACAAAATTCAGGAACAATGATCTTCAAAATGTCACCTCAAGTTTCATGTTTGGCTGAAATCAGATCACAGACTCAACAATTTTTCAGGAAGGATCAATGTGCGCATACAGACAGCACAATCATGTAAGCTTCATTTCCTCAAGAAATTGGTCTAAAAATACATACTTTTCCAAAACAGCACTGAGTGTTTATTTTCTCAATCAAACTGCCAATATTCTAAATTGAAATGTGGCGGTTTTGGTTTGTGGGGTTTTTTTTAATCTCCAGGTTTTTGGAATTGCAGAAATCATATTTCAATTTCTGGATTGGTGACAGGAAGTTTTCTTCTCCAAATGCCAAAGAGACAGCATGTTAGTAATACAGGGAGAAAATAAAATAGCATGGCCATTGCACTATATGAAGTCACAGGCTGCAAGACCCTGCTTCTTACTAATAGAAGAAAAAAAAAAAGAAAAAAAGAGTCATGCACTTGGATTTTCCTCTATGAGCAACTAGCTCATAGAGGAAAATAGTATGTTTAATTCTTATGACAACAGATCAAGGGATTGCTGTACTTCAGTGTTTTCACTAAACAGAAGTACAACGTATCACTCAGGCTGGATACAGTCAGGTACTACATCCATCCATTAAAAGGATAGAAAAAACTTCCATTAGAATAGTGAGATGTCAAGGCTTTCTTCAACAATGCTTCGATGTTGCTAGGATTTTGTTACAATGTTGATTAATGATCAAGAACACTTAACACTTCCCCTAAAACTCTAGCCATGTTATTTAAATTTAAAGTGATCTAAAAATAAAAATATTTAACTGTATTGCAATGCAAAAAGTTTAGAGACTGCAAATTCCACACTGGCGATTTCCACAGAATGGGAAAGTCAGCACAAGATACAGCATAACCTCCTCCTGCTTCTTCCACAGGAACAGGCTCCAGCGGGACATCCTCCAGCCACCCACAGCCAGATGCCAAAGGTGCTACTGAAGCTGATGTGTTCACTGGGTCAGAGCTACCCACACCTTCTCCAAGCCTCAAAGGTCACATGCAAAGACACAAGAGGAATTCCATGGGCAATATTTACAAAAGAAAAAGCCTTTAACAAAAATAAATACTGTCTCTCTTACTTCAGAGATCTGCAGAGCTGTGGAAAAACACACCACTTCAGAAAGAAGCACCAAAGCAGCCTCTTCAAACAGGAGTACAAACGGAAGAATGTATGACTTGGAAACAACAAGGACTGGAAGCAGAGATTTTATGTGTGAGTTGATTACCAGGAGTCTGGCAGGGGAAGACATATCATACTAGCCGCAGCCATCAGTAACTTCACTTCGTCCAGTCATTTCAGCTTCTGAGAATTATGTTTTGGTTTACAGAATATGAAAAAAGTTCACTATACAGTTCATGTAAATAAAAAAGTAAGATACTCTCTTTCATTTAAATCCCTCAAAAAGAGCACTGTTTGCCCCCTCTTTTTCAGTGGCTGTTCTCGTCTTACCTAGTCTTATTTGCTCAGGTCTCAAAAGTTTCTGAAGGAAAGAAACTCCCAAGGACTAATAATGCTAGACACACACCCCTAGTTTTCCTAACTTATTCCTTTATTTGTAAGGGATATCTTGTGGTTGGTTGTTTTGCCTTTTGGGGGGCGTGGGGAAGTAAAAGATCACATGAATCCACAACACTCTAAACACATGCCTGCACAACATCACAGTGCTGGGTCATATCTCCAGTCAGTTATGCCAGCTAAAGTACCTAACTCACAGCTCACGTCTCAAGCCAAAATAGCCACACTCACATCTAAGTATCAAATAAAAAACCCTCCCCCAAAACCACTGATTTGATCAACTTGAGCGTACATCTAATTATAATGCCTCAAACCCCAGAATGAATGAAGAGAGGTGCATTTAAGAAAGTATAGGAAACTATGCAATGTGATTTAGTTCAAATTTGTCTTACGTTTTTTCAAATTTTACCTACACCTTTATGAAGAATTGTTTAGCACTGCTGTTCTAGGAAATGGGTGCGGTAGGATAGTCACAGCAAGTATTACTGTACTATACACCACCACTTCTGCAATATATACTTACATATAGACAGTCAGACACACACAGCCCTCCCTATCTGTCTGTCCACCTATTTTGTGATCAGTTGCGCAAGCAGAACAACTGTAATGGAGGAAAGAAAGGATGTACCACAGAAGAGAGTCCACTGTTATAATTACCAAGACAGGAAAATGTGATGTCAAACAGAACACATGCTTTTCTTCTATGGCTCAAAATAAGAACTTCTCCATGGGTAGTTTGGGTAAATACACAGACGGTAAAAGGGAACACGACGTATAGCATTGTTTCCCTTCCCACGAAACAGGGAAGTCTAGCAAGCAGAAAAATCTTCATTTCATAATATACCACACCATCAGACCATCTGAAGGCACCAAATCAAACAACGCAGAATTGCTTTGCAGATCTACAACACAGTGATGGCTCATTTTTCTTTACCATTTAACATCTCTAAAGTTTTATGAGGCAGATCTACTACAGAACTCAGAGGACGGGGGAAAAAAACCCTCACAAACAAAACCCCCTTGTTCTCTAAACCTTTAAAGCCTTGGCACAAGTCTACCTCAGGTTCAGTGTTCACAGCCGTCAGAGGGGAAAAAAAAAAAAAAAAAAATCGGGATCTTCACACAGTTGTGGTTGGGTTTTTTTAACTTCTTGAAGGAATAGGAAGGGGAAAATACCACTCTATAATCAGAAGCCTTTCTTTGTAATCATTAAAGGCTCAGAAGTTGGAAGTCATAAGGGAGAATTAGCTGTGTTCTGTTTCAGAAAGCTTAATCTTTCACTCCAAAAAATTCAGTATTAGAAAAATATCTAGTTTAAATTGATACATTTGCTAATTATAAACTATCAAATTTCTGATCTTTTTTTCCTCCATGAATCATTTTAAGCATTTATTTCACACCACCCCTTCCAAGCTTATTTGAGGATCAGAGATGCTGTAGTATCTGTAACAAACTCAAAAATGGGTGCTTTAAACTACACAAGTAGGTGTGTTTTAGTGAAGTGTAGTCTTCACTCATTCACATACATTAACTGTGACAGTACTAGGAAACAAATTCCACAATAACTACACAAAATGGCACAAAGGAAAATGCTACCTATTGAACTGCCCATATCCTCAAGGTAGCAACAACTATGCAGACAAGGTTTCCTAAGGGTTCAGTAGTGGTAAAGGCTAATTATTTTGTGAAGTCTCAAATTTGTGAGAAAAATTAAGTGTTTTCTGAGATAATTATGGTAGTGTAGATAGGTGGTATAATAGTAGTGCTTAACCAGTATGATCAAAAAGAGAGCAAGGTAAGAGTTTGAAACTGAAAAATGTTCTGCTGTGAAACTACACAATTTACTTAATACAACCTATGTCAAAGCTTCATCTTATTTTTTCTGCCTTACATCTAACAAGATAGATAACAGTTCATATAGTCTATCCCATTTGAGATCATGAATTACTTGGAGCACTCTGGAGTTTCAAAACTGATAAGCAAAACCGAACTGATCAAAGGGTATTATGGCACTTATTCAAGAAGGCCACTATATCCAATAATAAATAAATAAATAAATACTTTCATTTTGTAATTGAGGGTTCTCTACTTCCAGATACACGTTTAGCCCTCCTCCAACTGATCTAACAGCAGACAAAGCATCAACCACTAGCCTCTGATTTAATTATTGCGATCAACCCTCCACTGTTAAAAGCAGTGTTTGACACTTTCTAAAAGCCAGCGAAGTAGTAAGTGACTGTGTAATTCATCAATTATCTGGAAAAAAATTATTGGAGAAGCTAGGGCAAATCAAAGACTGTAATTCTATCAGATCTCCTCTGTTACAACAGTGGACTCTATCTATATAGTGGGTTGACCCTGACTGTCTGCCAGGTGCCCATCAAGCCACACTATCACTCCCAGCTTCTCTACTTCCTCCCTGCAGTGAGCAGTGCAGAGGGACTGGGAATGGGGGTTGTGGTCAGTTTGTTACATGCTTCTGCCACTTCCTCCTCACACTCTTGGCCTGCTACACCATCGGGTCCCTCCCATGGGAGACAGTCCTCCAGAAACTTCTCCAACATGCATCCTTCCCATGGGCTGCAGTTCTTCACAAAACTGCTCCAGCCTGGGTGCCTTCCACAGAGTGCCGTTCTTCAGGAAGGGACTGCTCCAATGTAGGTCCCCTACGGTGTCAGAAGTCCTGCCAGCAAACCTGCTCCAGCCTGGGCTCCTCTTTTATGGGTCCACAGGTCCTGCCAGGAGCCTGCTCCAGCATGGGCTCTCCATCAGGTCACAGCCTCCTTCAGGGAGGATCCACCTGCTCCAGCATGGGGTCCTCCACGGGCTGCCATGTAGAGATCTGCTCCACCATGGGCCTCTGTGGGCTGCAGCAGGACAGCCTGCCTCACCATGGTCTTCACACCATGGGCTACAGGGGAATCTCTGCTCCAGCACCTGGAGCCCTCCAGCCACTCCTTCTTCACTGACCTGGGTGTCTGCAGAGTTTTTTTACACTTTCTTAAATACGTTATCACAAAGGTGCTACCAAGATCACTGACTCACTGACTAGCTTTGGCCAGTAGTGGGTCCATCTTGGAGCCTGCTAGACCTGGCTCCATCTGACATGGGGGCAGCTTCTGGCATCTTCTCACAGAAGCCACACCTGCAGTCCCCCCACTACCAAAACCTTGCCACCTACACTCAATCTATCTATGGTCGTATATTTTTACGGAACAGAATGAAACAGAACAGAATGAAATCACTGGAAGCAGAAAAGCAAAGCAACAATTTTAAAGACCACAACCTAATGAAAGAAAGGAATATCAGCAGCAAGCTTGGATACACACTAAATACTAACTCAGAAGAGACAGCATCATGCAGTGCAACATCTCTCTTTCCTGAAACTCTTTGAAGATTTCCTGCACACCTCCATCATCCAATTACCTGGCAGCCCAACAGCACCTGTATAACTGCCAGAACCCCATGGGATATTTTTGTTTAAACACATGTCTACTTCTGTTTTGATGAGCATTTAAAAACAAAAAACCCCGAAACAAACAAAAAACCCCAAACCAACCAACCAAAAAAGAAAAAAACAAAAAAGCCCACAAAAACAAAACAGACAGGCCCCCAAATATCACATTTCTTTGAAAATACTGAACTCGGGCTTGTTACAAGTAGAATTTAAGTTCATAATAATTCTGTTCCTAATCTCTGCTACTTTGCTCTAAAATCAATAGTTTCACTTTTCCATTAGTCTCTCAAATTTCCTGTCTGATGCTAACAGGATGTGACCACTCATGCTCTAAGCTGGTGAAAGCACTTCCCTTTGCTTCAAGCCTTTCAAAACGGTGTTTGCAAGTTACATCAGCAGCAGAGCTGAAAACAAAACCAGCTATCAGATGTCTGCACAGAAAGGCATGAATCACAGAATCACTAAGGTTGGAAAG